>NC_133785.1:27702824-28002824 GCF_003597395.2 Chelonoidis abingdonii | reverse complement strand
AGAGAATGTTAGGTCCAAAATGTTATTTTACATAATCATATAATAAAGCTCTTCCAACTGAGTTCTGTTTCCTTCATGTTAACAATAGAGATATTTATGTTCAATATCTTGTTTTCAGTACCCCAGGAATGTCATTTTTTAATGAAGACATGAAATCTTAAGAACTAGATTATGTACCTCTTACTCATGTGGGTGAGCCCTTATTTCCATGAGACAGAGGGTTGCAAAATCCTGTCCAACAATTAATTCAATTTCATAGGCATTAGTTACCCTAAAATATATGTTTCCATAAGGCCCTCCAGGTCCCCCACAAGATGTTAGAGTCGAACACATTTCTAGCACTACTGCCTTGCTATGCTGGAGACCAGGAACAGATAATAATAGTCCAGTCCAGATCTACAGTGTTCAGACAAGGACTCCTTTTTCAGTTGGATGGCAGGCAGTTTCAACCGGTAAGCAATTTGAAATTTCTGGTTCACTTTCATGCATGTCACAAGACTTACTCCAAAGGTGCATTTTCACTCACATGTCTTTTGTATTTAGTTCCTGAAGTTCTCAATGGCAGAACCTATTCAGCAACTGTGACTGGTTTAAACCCTTGGGTGGAATATGAATTCCGTGTGGTTGCTGGCAATAACATTGGGATTGGGGAGCCAAGCAGACCATCAGAGCTGCTAAGAACGAAAGCATCAAGTAAGTCTTCCTGCTTCATTCCAATGATTTTAGAAACCTCCTAGTCACTACTCTGTTCTATTTAAAAATAAAATTACATCAGGCTAAGGGACTGTTCCAAAGCCCACTGAAATCAATGAGGATTTTGCATTGACATCAATGAGCCATGGTCCACACTCTGTGTACATTCAATTTGTGGAAGCATCTTTCAGTTCATAATATGCTAATTCAGCCTTAATGAAACTCCAGTGATCTCAATGGAGATGATCTTTCTTACACCAGGTCTGAGTTTGGCCATACCGTTATAACAAGATATGAATTCTATTGTTTAAACATTAATCATAGATCTTGTTATAATGGTGTGCACATGTCAGCCACAGAGAAAAATATCAGCATGGAATGGTTAATATCCTCTTCCTGAGTACAGAGGAGGCTCCAAGCCCAGCAGGCCAAGCACGTGCTTGGGGTGGCAAGCCGTGGGGGGCGCTCTGCTGGCACCGTGGGGGCGGCAGGCAGGCTGCATTCGGCAGCTTGCCTGCAGAGGTTCTGTTGGTTCTGAGGAACCAGGGTCTGAGGAACTCCCATAGGCACGCCACTGAAGGCAGCCTGCCTGCCAAGCTTGGGGTGGCAAAATGCCTAGAGCTGCCCCTGCCTGAGTAGAGTCCCTAACAACATTTTACATCTCCATTCAAAATTTGTCTGAGAGCTCAGCCACCAGTATCTGGGCATAGCTGAAGAAAGTAACTTAGGACCTCATCCAAAGACCACTGAAGCCAATAGGATTGTATCTAATGATTTCAGTGGCCAAAAGGTCAGGCCCTTTGCTACAAAGTCAGTCTAGCCCTACACGTTTCTCTAACCACCTCCTCCTTCATCTCTTTTACCTACTTCCTGAGGGACATTTCCAACAAACACCTCTTATATTGGTTGATTCCTCCCTGCCTGTCTTTTGTCTGTGGGAACATGCAGGCCTCATTCCCTGCAAGTCAAGACTAGAGCCTGAGCAGAAGTCTCCAGGGTCAGGATGCCTATCTGGTGGGGGCCCCTATAGGTGCACACAGAGGAAAAGCTAGCAGTAGTGTTGGTGACATGTCATTTTCCTCCCATTGTGGGGTCTTCCTTGTAGAGTACCTACAAGTTAGGGAAAGGATTTTTTTTAAACCTACCTTCCTCAACCGACAAACTCCCTTAGGCTCCCATCTGCCTTCATCTTACCAACTACCAATTACCCCCTCTCAGGTTCCCAGAGCTCAGGCTCCAGCCCCAAACCAAATGTCTACACTGCAGTGAAATAGCCCCTTAGCTCAAGCCCCACAAGCCTGAGTCAGCTGGTCCAGGCCAGTCTCGGGTGTCTAATTGTAGTGTAGACATACCTTGGTACATAGTTTTGAAAGTGTGAGCCCCATACATAGCAAGAACGAGTGACTCACCCCGTCTCACTCAGCTGCCTATAATTACTGGTCTATTCAAATAAAAACTGCACTGCTCTGACTTCCAAAAGCCCTGCCAGAAAGCTGGTGCTAACTCACCTAACTGCAAGGCAATCTAGCTAAGACAGTCCTCAACCACAACTAGATTTCAAAACATAGAAACCAGTCCAGCATCCCACAAAACTCAATAGCAAGTTCCCAGTACAAAAAGAGCTCCTCTTCCCACCCTCTAGTTAATCAATGTCAGAAGTGCTCCAGAGAAAGTCACCAACTGCCTAATACCCTTAGTCTCCCAGCTGCCTTCATTTTACCACCCATTGGGAGCCTATGTGGTTTTTAAAGAGTGAGGCCCAACACAGCTGGAATGGGTGATCCACCCCTTCTCATTCAGGTGGTGGTGATGAATAGAGTGAAGATACAGGTCAGCTTTTCTTAAGAGCAAGGGGAGTATGCTATAGCCCCAGAAGGGGTATAGTAGATTGCTACCTTCTCCCCCTGGAGCAAGTGGGGAGTATGAGAGGAATTGTGACTTATTAAAACTGTTGCTGGGACAGTACAGCTATGTGTCATCCTTCACATAGGACAGAGCATGAAAGTTCAATACAGCCCAGGGGGAGTTCTAATTCACCACCAACCTAGAGTGAACAAATACCAAAATATCTTCTCAGGATGAGGTTTCAGAAGCACCTATTGGAGTCAGGGACTTTTCAATTCTTTCTCTTAATTAGCAGTACTGCTGTTTACATGATGCTTCAGTGAGAATTAGTATGTTGGAATTCAAGATTCCTTCCATCAGGAAAAGCTTTCAGTAGCTCTGCTAGGGGGCTGCACAAGACTAGAAGTGAAGAGATGGCATTTGCACAGCAAAAACTAACAAACACCCAACAACAATAAGACAATTTAAAATAGGGAGCTGGGGAGAAATTGAAATAAGAGAAAACAACTTTCTCACAATGCATTCACTAGGGCCTGACTCGGTGCCCATGGAAGCCAGTGTAAAGACTCCCCTCAATTCGATTGGACTTTGGGTCAGGGCCTAGTGCCTTAAACACTTTATTGCTGTAAAACATTCTGGCTGATGTATATACGGCCTGAATAAAACTGCTGTGCAGCGAGACATACTAGACACAGCCTAGCATTCTTTTCTTAACAGAATATGAATCCACAGTGAGAACACAGCAGTGGCAGCAGAAGACTAGCAGTGAAAGGGTAAATTGGAAATGCCCTGTTGTAATAGCTATTTTGCCAGCTAAAACCTGATTGAGCAGTAGTAGATTTGTGGATGCAAATGAGCCACTGTTCATTTCATTAAAATGCAGCTGAGAATTAATTGAGCCTCCATTGGTGCACTCAACCGTAAATTTTCATCTGTTTCTCAACTATGACCCAGTTGAGGCTTTGTTGAGCAGTAGTATAAATTTTTCCCCATGCAAATGTAGTAAAGACTGAACTCATTTAACACATGTGCTAATTGAGCATCAACTGGTTCATGGAACAGTGGAGTGCTAGTTGAGTCTGGCTTGAAAGTCTTTTTCTTCATTTACTTCTTTAGATTAATCCCCCCTCCTTCCCATTTTAAACTTCTTAACTATGAAACACACAGTGACGTTGGATATGAGTGATAAAATTTACCCACCAAAAGATCATACTTTACTTTCATCAAATACAGTCATTTTGTAACAATATTCTCTCCACATTTCTACAAATGGAAAAACAAAGCAAGACAAATGGTCTGCACCCAGTCCTTTGAAATGTTGTGCAAAAGACATGAGCTTGAGGCTAAACCTGGGCTAAAGAGTATGTGCTCTTGGAGAAAGACTATGATTTATATACCATATTGCTAGAAAGGATGAAGCCTCACAAAGGTTTAGAACTGTACTGGAGTCCTGTAATTAGTGTGTGGTCATGTATCTGGTTAATGACAATACGAAGTGTGTCAAATATATGGCTGCTATCTTCCTGATATTGAGTAGTAGCTTATTTATGTCATTAATCCTATAGAATATTGACAAGAAAAAGGGACTTCTCAAGGTAAAGGTGACACAATTTAGTCCATAAGGTCAGATTCCTCTACCTGTACTCTGGTTTAATATCAACTTAGCCCAGAAATTGTTCCCCTGAAGTCAATGGGATTTATTTTATGGTGTATCTCTGAGAGCACAAAACTTGCAGCTCAGAAGGTTTTAAGCCACTTTTGTTCACTCTCAGCCCTGGCCTGCTTGAGATGCATGGAGGCCCCAATAATTTGTAATCCTACCCTTTCCACCTCTGACATATCCTTCTGGCCCACGTCACACATCTGACACAGACTCTGCTCTACATCAAGCCTTGCAGTGGAGTTCTTGTAGGGCAGCGTAAACAACCTTGAGCAATGCTACCAATAAAGGGAGTGCTCTTTTGGCTAGCTCCAGCATTCTAACTTAGGGCCATAGTAGAGGTGAGAATCCTTCTCAGAGGTGCTACTTGTGAGGTGCTATTCAATCTGAGTAATGCTGTGAGATCCTGGCACATTGTGAGGTAGCAGAATCTGGTTCACAGACAGGATTAAAAACAGCTTCCTTCTGCTGGGAACTTATTGCAAGAGGCAAGGAATTTCCTTGGCTTTCTTTCCTCCCTTCCCCAACCCTCACTTGGGAGTTATATGAATTATGCTCCACAGCTTGAATCACCATTGCATTACGTTAATTGGACACCAGAACTATAGTGTCATGGTGAATCAGGCCCCCATATTTATGCACCATTGGCCTCTTCTGATTGATTGTTAAACAACAAGCACAAACGTGATGGGATTTTTTTGAGTGTTGAGTTTCCTAAGAAAAAGGAAAACCTATATTTAATTAAAAATATATGTTTCTCCAGCAACATGTTTACCGCACAAATGTATAATTAGCCAGAAAATCAATATTATAGCAGCTACAGTCTGAATGGAACATTTGCAATTAGTTGATGCATATTAGTGTCAGATACTTGATGTTACTAGGTTCTTTAATGTTTCAAACCAGGATACCCATGTATTAGACCCATCTGTGCTCTCAGTCTTAGAAAACTGAAAATGTATAAATATAATTTAAACTCATATAAAGTATACTGTTGTACCACAGAGCCCATGAAAAGCGGAATTGCTGTATATGAAAACAGCTAAAATGTGAGCCTGCAATCATGCATTTGACAACAGCTGCTGTGAATTGCAAGTCACAAATGTCCTTTGTTCTTTAGTTCCTCTAGTGGCACCAACAAATGTGAGCGGAGGCGGAGGGAGTCGCTCTGAGCTTGTCATCACATGGGAGGTAACTTTTAAATCAATTGATCTAAATATTTCTAAAAGAATACAGGTGAAATCCTAGGTCCCTTGAAGCCAATGGGAGTTTTGTCATTGATTTAAATTGAGCCAGGACTTCACCATCTGCCTGGCAAAGAAATACTCAGAAGATACAGAGCAGGTTTTCTTTGTCATAAATAATTTATAGAACTAACCAGTTTGAGAGGCATACTCTAAATATATTTAGAACACGTCTATAACCTGTTATCTCTATTATACAGAAAATTGCTTAACACGCTAATCTGCTTGGCCATTTTCTGCGTTAAACATTTTTAACATTTTTGTTTGCATGTTGTTTATTCTTGAATACTATGCTGACAAGACATATCCTATCATGTATTAAAAGAGATGAGGTTTTCTGTGCATACACTTAGTATTAGAGAATTAAAGACCAATCACACATCCAAAGGAAATCTCTTGCTTAAAATATACAAGCCACAAGATACGGTCTGGATTAAAACTCCAATCACCACTCCTAGAATCAGTGATAGACACCTAAAACACTTCCTTCGCTTCAGTTTTTTTATTGCAGATCAGAAATGTGGCTAGGGTTTTCTGAGCCAATTAGGGGATTTAGACACACAACTCACACTGAAATTAATGGCAGTTACACTGTTAAATATTTTAGTTGTCTTAGAAAATGTCAACCTGTATCTGGATATATGAAAAGGAGGATTCAACCCAGATTGTAGGTGGAGACCAGGCAAGTAGGCCACACCCTTTCCTGTGTAGGATAGAGCTGGGGAGAGTGAGTATATATGACATTCTACAAGATGAAACATGTTTTAAGGGGAAAGACTCCCATTTATTTAATGGACTTTGGGTCAGGCTCCTCAATTCACAGTGCTCCCTCTCTAAGTGGTGGAACTTCCTCCATGGTCCAGGATGATGAGGGAGTATGGTCTGATTCTGCCCCTCTGTTTGACCCTTGAGTTTGCTTCCCTTTGTAGAGAGTGGAGAGTCCTGAACTCATCGATAGGGTGTAATTCTAGAGAAGATTAAGGACAATTATATGATGCAATTTCCATAATTAGTGGCCACAGCTAATCTAAATTCACCTGCGTTTGATGATATGTTAAACTGACATTTCACTCAGCCTGCTTAGATAAACTCTTCTTCTGTAAAACAGTGTCAAGAAGAAAGTGGCAGATCTTGATTTCCATGGCCTTGAGAGATGACATTGCCATTATTTTCTTCCCTCCATGGAAAGAATCTAAGAGCAAATGATGATTTCAGTAAAATATTTTACAGTTTCTTACTGAGCAAATAGGAATTTTGGAGTCAGAGTTTAAATTGCACAGTGGGCTTTTTGTTTTTTATAGTGCTGCAAAGGTGTTTCTCTTCTTGTATATCAGGCACCCTGTGTACCCATGTCACTTCAACGATGATTTTCTTATTTTTCAGTATACTATTTTCTCCACTTTTTGGTTCCCTCTCCTCTGTTCATCCATCATGAAAAAAGAAAACAGCAACCACTCCAAAACACCCACATCAAATTATCCCTGTTTTGAAATCTAACATTTTGGACTCTACAATCTGTCCTGAGGAGGAGCCATGGGAGACACTTATCATACCAGGCTAACAAAACAGAACACAACTCTTCTGCTTACCGTGATGAACTGACTAACCACCCTGATTAAATCTGAGGTCACAAAAGCCTCAAAACAAATTAAATGCTCTAGCAAATAGCTTAAACTCTGACATATCCCCCACACGCACTATAATCTATCACAGTTAACTCTTTCAATCCTGAGTAAGAACATACTACGGAGAGTTTTGAGGATTAATGTTTGTAAAGTACTTCAAGGATGATAAGTTCAATACAGATGCTAAGCTATACTATTTCATGTCTTCCTTGCCATTGGGCTCAGGAGACTAGGCTAAAATATGATATTTAGGAAAGTTGTTATGCCCTTCTAGCTTTTTTTTTCTCTTTTTAACAATATTGATGATGGTCATGATGATTCCAACACACAGTAGATCTTTGAACTGTAAGCTAAGGCTTACTGAAGGTTCTGCTGTTCTTGTATGGCTGCTTTTCAGTGCATCTTTGTTTGATGTGAATATTAGCATCGCACGCTATATTGCAAAGGAATACATCCTGTATATCTTGTATCGTGCAGCACTGATCCTTTCACGTTCTTGTTCAAAATATTGCACAAATGTTCTCTCTCCTTGAGATGCCAATGTGGCAATGTTTTTTTTCTCAGAAAAAAAAAGGGCAAACTGGATACAGCACTGATGAAAGTGCCCGCTTGGTATGAGTCATTGATAGATACCTTGAGAGGAGATTTCATTAATAGAAACATTCATTTTGCCATGTAGACGTTCAATAACATCTCTATGCAAGACAAACTTAAATAAGGACATTTTTTATGCACTTGGGATTGCACTCATGCTAAAAATTGAAATAAAAGTGGTGTGCTTATAAGTATGCAATTAACATACACTTATGCGTATACACTCGCTCTTTTCCAAATTCTTTCTTCCTTATAAATTATCCAAAATTAGCATTTCAGTCCCTATGGGGGGAAAAGATTCAGATACATCCTGAGTTGAGTGAAATGCTTTTAATTTTAAAAAACTTCACACTTCACAAAGAGTATGCCTTTAATGGGACTGATCAAATCTTTTGTTTCTAAATTGATTGCCTCAATAGATATATTGTTTTGATTTTTATTTCAATATTAAATTGACTGATGGAGCAAACATTATTATTTTCTCTAAGACACAGTTAACCAAATCAATACAACTGAAATATACTGATAGAATGAAGATTCAGTTAAAACCATATATACTTTCAAATGCTTATTGATTGATTTTCTCTACATCTACAGTCAGTTCCTGAAGAATTACAAAATGGGGAAGGTTTTGGCTACATCATTATGTTTCGGCCTCTTGGTTCAACAAGTTGGACGAAGGCAGTAGTGGCTTCAATAGAAGCATCGAAGTATGTCTACAGAAATGAAAGTATTACACCTCTCTCCCCTTTTGAAGTTAAAGTGGGTGTCTACAATAATGAAGGAGAAGGGACTCTGAGCTCCATATCTATTGTCTACTCAGGAGAAGATGGTAAGCAGTATTTATTATTACTATTATTATTATTATTAATTTTATTTATTATTTATTTGTGTTCTATTAGGATTTGTAGACTCCCGGCCATGATCAGGACTACACTGTGCTAAGCACTGCTTACATATTCTAAGAAACACTCCATGCCCCAAAGAGATTACAATCTAAATGCACAAGAGAGGCAAAATGTGGTAGAAGAGGAAAAAATATTACCTGCATTGTATAGGTAGGGGATGAAGGTGAAGAGAGCTCAGGGCCAGATTTTCAAAACCACTCTGCATCTAGCAGCCCCCATTGAGTGGATTCAGAAGGCTAGATGAGGCTACTTATTGCCAGATTTTTCTAAAGAGTTGGGCATTCAAAATGTCAAACTCTTTTGTAAATATGGACAGTTATTTTGATGCTTAAATTGGAGCTGAGCTTTTGAAAATCTGGCTCAAGTTATAGGTGCTGAGCATTTTTGAAAATCATGCCCTGACTTAGCCAAGGTCACATATGCTGTCTGTGCAAAACCAGAAACTGAAAACAAATTTCCTGAGTCACAGACTAGTGCCTTAACCATAATACCTTTTACTCCTTTCAGTGCTTGCACTTTTGATGTTTTACTTTTAATCAAATGATATTTTCTGTAAATTGCACTTATTACAGATAATGCATTTTCTTTCTTATGATCCTAGAGCCACAGATTGCACCAATGGGGGTTTCTGTGCAGAGCTTTTCAGCTTCTGAAGTTGAAGTATCTTGGAATGCTATTGCATGGAACAGGCACACAGGAAGGGTACTTGGCTATGAGGTGATGCACCAAAAATTAATTACATCATGAATTAATCACTGCAATCATATCTCTTCCAAAAGCCATCCATATTCGAGCTTGACTTCCATTACAGTGAGTTAATGGATAAGACACCTTCACTCAACTGTCATTAGCATCATTTCACCTGAAATAATCATAAGTATTTACAGTCCAGTACTGCAGTTCTGTCTATGCCTTCTTATAATGGACTAAAGTAAATTAAACCTTCACGAACAGCACTTAGGTCAATTCTTTTGCATTGAGTACTATAAGAGGACTCGCATTGTATTCTAAAAACCATAACTATCTATCTATCCATCCATTCATGTTCTTATAACATAACCATCACTGTAGTATCTGAGCAACATCAGGCACTTGATGGCACTGAGGCATACAGATGAGCTAGAGTAAGTATTTTAACATTGGATCACCAGTACAAATCCATTTGAAATTGGGAGTAACTGAAAAGTTGTTACCATCAAAAGACTGTTCTGAAGCTTATATGAAATACATTGTTATTCTCAGTCCAGCGTCTAGTGAATAGCTGTTGATATCATAAAAAATAACCACTTACAATAAGAGCACATTTCTCCCTATTTCACACATTGATTGGCAGTCTCTAGCACTGAATAGTCGTGAAGACTTCATCCAGATTCCACCTTGATGTCCACCACATGCAACCCCAATGATATCATTGGGTTTTCATGAGATGTAAATTGGGAAAGAATTGATCCCAAGAGATGGTGCCTTCAGGATAGAGTGAAGGCACACCGGTGAAGGGTAGGGGGAAGTTTTTTACATTACCATTATTTGTGCTCTATATGTTCTATGAATATACTAACATTGAAATATTATTTGAGGATCCAATGCTGTAAATCCAACCTATTTCACATGCACTATGAAAAAAAACCCACTTCTCTAGATAAAATAAGCCTAGAATAAATCAAATGCAGACAACAGAAATATTTAAAATTCTATTGTCCTATCATTATGAATATACATATCATACAAAGGGGCAGAGGTGTAGAGTATGCAAGCCTTACTAAATTAAACATCCATTAGAGCAAGAGAAAGGTCTAAGTAAATAGTTGCTATTGCATCAAAACTCATAATTAAAACCCTCCTTGATGGCTGATATAAGTGTCTCATTATATCTTTTTAAGTCTTTTTCAAATATGCTCAAATTATAAAGTCAGACAAGCTTTTAAAATTTCTTACCTTATCAAGGTTTCCCTTTTAGAAATCTGTAAAGCTAGGAATTTCTCATTTGCTTTTCTAATTTGTATTCAGAGTCTGAAATTTTATTTCTTCAGTATAAATATTCATGGTTAATTTTATTTCCTGACAGTTTCAATTACAAAACATGCTGTCTTTCTTGAAACCTTAGTTGTTGGCTTGTCTCCTTTCCAATCAAGACTGTAATTGGTGGGAAAACAATGAACTATCTGTTCTTCGCTCTTAATATTCAGGTTTTATACTGGACAGATGATTCCAAGGAAACTGCAGCTGGTAAAGTTAGAGTCAGTGGAAATGTAACAGCAAGAAACATCACAGGACTAAAGGCCAACACAATATATTTTGCAGCAATAAGAGCTTACAATACAGCTGGGACAGGACCATCCAGCACTCCAGTCAACGTCACTACTAAGAGATCGCGTAAGTATTTAATTTCATATGCAATAAGTTATACAAAAGCAGAACAAATGCCTAACCTTATATCAACGTATCACAATGCATCTTTGTTTTATGTGATGATGTTAATAAATTGATCCCAAATAGCTTGACAGTATTAAACAGTTCATTTAAAAATAAAATATCTCTCCATCTGCTGTTAATAGGCAGCATTAAAAAGTCAACATTTACCAACAGTTTCCTACCCTGTGATATCATATCTGAGATGCCAATTCAGTAAATAGGCAAAGGGAACTCCTGGGGTGAAATCCTGGCCACAATAGATATGTCTGTGCTACAGCTAGACACCTGTGGCTGGCCTGTGCCAGCTGACTCAGGGTAAGGGGCTCGGGCTAAGGGTCTGTTTAATTGCGGTGTAGATATTTGGGCTCCGGCTGCAGCTTGGGCTCTGGGACCCTCCCACCTTTCATAGTTCTAGAGCCCAGCACCAGGCTGATCCTGAATGTCTACACCAAAATTAAACAGACCCTTAGATCAAGCCCAAGTCAGCTGAAATGGGCCAGTTGTGAGCACTATAGACTTATCTAATTATGTCAATGGCAAAACTCCCATTGATTTCTGTAGGATCACGATTTCACCCCTGCAGGTTATTTTATCTGTTCTATTCTACCTTTAGGTGATTTCCCCCGGTAATTCCCCATTTTTTTGGAATATAAAATAACTATGGCATTTCAGATGCTGCCATGTGGCAACCACTGACAAACATTTACTTTTGAATAGCAATTATGTGTTGCATTGCTGCATGTTTTCATATGCGATTTCAAAAGAGATGGTGAGTCAATAAAGAAAAGCTGTTCCAAATGGCAGACAACAATATTGGGAACAAAAAATATGAGTCTGAGATGGGTTCTTTTGTAATATAGTTGCTAAATGTTACTGGTTACATTGCTGTCTTCATCTGTTCTGCAGAGTGAGAGAAATATATGTAATGGATTCATATAAAGGCAGATTATTCAGTCATTTAAATTTCCCATAGTAACAGAATTATGACAAAACATATGCCACTCCCTTTTTATAACACCGCCTAATTAAGCTAATAGCTGCTAGTGTTTTAAGGCTTGATTCTCCAAGGTGCCGAGAAACTCCTGGAAGTATCAAGCGCCATCCAGGAGCTACCAAGCATCTCACAGGATAGAGTCTTTAAAGTGGGGTGAGAAACCTATTAGTTAACAGCAAACGTGCATTAGAAAAAGCATTATGCCACAGATCTACACAGAAGGGGTGGATTTGTGGAATCATGATAAAAATAAGATTTAAGACTGATCCAATTCCAGTGGAAGTCATTAACATCAGTGGGCACTGGATAAAACAGGAATAAAAATAGCAAGAGTTTGCAGAACAATTTTGTGGAATAGTGAGCATGCATGTGCATACCATATGGCAGATTCAAAACAAAATCTGAATATTAACCAGACATATCATGTCTAGATGATATCTAAATAAACATATTGTTGTCAAGGGCTTAAATTAACTACTTAAACTTCTTTTGCCCCTTGAAGATTGATAGCATTTACAGCTAGAAATTGTACGGATCCTTAATTAGATACAGTGGTGGGAATGTTGGACATATAAGTTACTAAGTGGTATACAGTTTTTCCTTGCTATCAAATACATTCTGAGTACCTCTCACCTATTATCTTAACCCCAGACATAATTCTGCTTTTTTTCTGCCTTTATTACATATCATTTCCAGAGATGAAAAAATACACATTCAAGGGGCTCTATAAAGCCAAATTTATTATTATAGTGCTGTCTGGAAACTCTGCTATGCATTTTTGACATCATTTTCATAATAAATTCCTATTTTCAGTGGTTTCTGAGTTCAAAGTGAAAAATAACTCGGGCAGAAACCTGGCATAGAACCTGGAAATTTGGTATATCCTGGAAGCAAAACATATTGGCAACTAAGGGAAACCAAATGCCTTATTAATATGTAATGTTATGATACATTATGAAAGCTCAAACATGTCCCAGTACATACAGCTTATGAGGACAGTTTTCCTTTTCTCTTTATATATTTCAAGTAGTATTAAAAAAAATAGAGTTGGAGTAGAGTTCTCAGTCCAGAATTCGGGCCTGCGTGGAAAGGCCTAATTGTTTTTAAAATCTTTTGCATTTGCTTGTTGGATCTGCTCTTCCTCCTGAATATTAGGCTTTAGAAAGAGTGAGTCCCCTATTAATGTCAATTTAAGAGACAATTTAATTGAGTATTGCCATCTTTATTTTTGTTTAACCCCATCTCCTTTTTAGATTGCAAAGACTTCAGTGTTCAAAAGGGATTTAGTGAGTTAGGTGTCCAATTCCCATTGAATTGGACACTTAGCTCCATTGACAGAATCATGCTTATGGCAAAAGGGAAGGCCAAATAATTCAAGATCTACCCTTCTCACTCTAAATTTCTAGTTACAGTTCATATAATTTATTTTACCCACAATAAATTTGGTCATCATAACCTTGGATCCCATCTACCCGCCTTCAGCCCACAACTAACATACTACTTCCTGGAACAGATCTACAACTTTTGCTGATAGAAAAATGAAAAGGTAGCATTTTGATTGTCTCGTAGAAGAGAGAAAAAATATGTTTAGTTTAGTACTAGTTTTTGTAACCTTCACTATCAGTAAAACTGAATTTTGCCTATTCCTCAAAAAAGTACATCAGAATTAGAGCTGAACACAAAATTTGTAACAGTTTATCCAATGAATTTAGTTCTTTTTCCTGTCCAAAGTGACTGTTTTATGCAGATTAACTTACCCTTCAAAATGATTATTTTGGTGAAACCTTTTAGCCTATGGATTTCTTGTGAGCTGCTCACTACATATATCGGTTTTAATACATCATCACGTTGCTGAGTGCCTTCTTGTGGCCTCAAGGCAGTCCTGCAAATAGCCTCTACCTTTAACTTTTAGGGGCTTCTATAACTCACAAATCCTTTTGTCCATTCACACATCACCTCAGTTTCTGGTTTATTAAATTAATAAAAATTCAAATCCCTTCTTAAGTTGATCTGTTTACATCTTCTCATCAGGTAACTTGGAGACTTCCTGCTTCCGATTTCAATCCCAGAGTCCCAGGTTTCTGTGCTGGAACCTACTTGCTCCCAGCAACCTTTGTACACATTTTATATCTCTCTTAGAACACCTCCATAACTCTCTCAACTCAGCCCTGGTATCTCAGAGTTCTCTGCTGGAATCTATTTTCTCTCCACAATCAGTCATCTCCCTCCATCACCACTCTAGTCTACTAGAGAATATTGTCTCTTCAGCTTTCTGCTGCCCTTAATAACAGACATAACTGAGCCTTTCTTGGGTGTGCCGGCTTATTAACTAGGGTTGGCTGGCATTTAAAAAGGCAAGTGTTATAAGGTATAAGTCCCAAATCTGAACCTTAGCGTTCAAAATTTGGGTACCTGCATGAAACCTCTAAGCTTAATTACCAGCTTAGATTCTGTAACGCTGCCACCAACCAGGAATTCCAGTGCCTGGTACACTCTGGTCTCCCCAAAACCTTGTCTGGGGATCCCCAAGACCCAAATTCCCTGAGTCTCACAACCAAGGGGAATAAACCATTTCCCTCCCCCTCCTTTCTTCCTCCCAGATTCTTCCCGCCCTGGGGACACTAGGAGCTTACCGTGCTTCAACCCTGTGAAACACAACACAGAGAGATCAGTTCTCTACCCCTATCTCACCCCATCTTACCTCCTCCAGGCTCCCCTCCGCGGGTTACCTGGAAGATTTCTGCTGCATAACTCCTTGAATACAAAATGAGAGGACAATTCACCTTCCCCCTCCTTCTTTTTCCCCTCCCAGTCTTTCCTGAGAGAAACAGTACTGCCAGAGATTCCTATCCCTTGAAGCCTCTACTCAAATGGAAATCAAAGGTCTTAAAAAGAAGCCTGTTAATAATAAAAAGAAGAAAGACATAAAAATTCATCTCTGTAATCAAGATGAAAAATATTACAGGGTCTGTTAAACTTAATAAAAAATGAATAACCAGCCTATTCAGAAAAAATACAATTTAAACCTTTCCAGCAACTAACACACTGCAATACAGAAACAATGTAAACGCCCTATAATTGTTTTTCTACCTGTACTTACAAGTTGGAAACAGAAGATTAGAGAGCCTGGAGATAGGTTGATCACCCTCAGAGCCCAGAGAGACACTGACCCAGAACAAAGGACCCACACCCAAAAACTTCCCTCCCTTGAGATTTGAAAATTTCTTGTTTCCTGATTGGTCCTCTGGTCAGGTGTTGTTTGTTACCCCTTTGCAGGTGAAAGAGACATTAACCCTTAGCTATCTGTTTATGACAGCAAGCAACCCTGTTACACACTGTCATTCAAGTGGTGTGATTGGTCACCTAACCACACAGTAAGGCGTCACTCACCATGACTGAAAATGTTAGAATCTGCCCCTTAATTTCTTAGAACCTTAATTTATCTGTCTATTAAAGGATGTAATTATACTCCGACATTATGAGAGTCTCATTAACTAATATTTGAAAAACTCTAAATTCCTCAGAAGATAGGTGCTTTATATGTGACAAGTATCAAATAATAGTAATAATAAATGACAATAAGCTTTCTAGATACTCTAATATTTATCACTAGAGGACAGTGTATAAAAATGGAGAGTGGGTATGGGCCTGAACTATGAAGTTCTGATCTAGAATTGAAATTCCCCATCGTTCAAGGGGATTTGGATCTGTGTGTTTTAGGCCTATCTTTAGTATTTATTATGACTGACAGCAAAAAGGTTAAGCACTTGTAACTATGTTCACTAGCAGCTTTGTTGATTAGTTCCCATCTCCACCACCAAATACCCACTTCTCTCTATGTACCAAAATACTTGTGGTTTAGTAAAGCATCTGTGTCTTCGTTTGATTATCATGGCACTAGAACAGAGGTAGGCAACCTATGGCACACGTGCCGAACGCGTCATGCAAGCTGATTTTCAGTGGCACTCACACTGCCCAGGTCCTGGCCACCGGTCCAGGGAGCTCTGCATTTTAATTTAATTTTAAATGAAGCTTAAATATTTTAAAAACCTTATTTACTTTACATACAACAATAGTTTAGTTATATCTTATAGATTTATAGAAAGAGACCTTCTAAAAAGGTTAAAATGTATTACTGGCAAACGAAACCTTAAATTAGAGTGAATAAATGTAGACTCGGCACACCACTTCTGAAAGGTTGCTGACCCCTGCACTAGAATGACATATCAAAGTGAGATCTGCCTATCAGAATATTCAATAGGATAAAGCTTCTAGCTCAAGAAAGTCTAATTCTAAATATTGCAAAGACTGTTAGGCTTTTGTTTGTTTGCTTAATTTATTTTAATAAGAATATTGTATTCACATTATTTTCTTTCTGTAGGTCAGATCTCCCTGTCCAGTCACATGGCTTTCTGCACAGACCCAAGGAGGTGTGAGGGATGGGAAAGATAACTGTAAGCTACCTTTCTTGTCCACCAGTCTAGGACTGCCTGGGGGCCATTCTGGCCTCCAAAGTAATTTAGAGCAGCCTTAGGACTGCTCTAATTTACACAGGTAGTAACTTCCCCACTGACTGTTTCATTAGCACAATGAACTCCAACTACACCTTCAGGCCTCCCCAGATGTATCCCCTACAGTGGTGAGGCTAGGAGTGGACAGAGTACTGCTGGCTAGATGGAGGAATCCCAGAATACCACATCAGCTTTACAAGGTATACAGCAGCCAGGTGGAGAGCAAAGGATCTGGCCCTGATCTTTTATATTTTTATTTATTTTTATTTTTTTGTGAAATCTGCCTTACAAATAGCTATGGAGAGCAAAATAGAGGCGTAGGTAGCCCCATGTAGGATGGAGTGAGGCTGGTGAATCATGCATTTTCCCCTCCTCAAGCTCCTCAGAGATTCTCTGGTGAGGATGGTAGTACCACAGGCCATATTACCAGTCCAGTTGTAACCCTCTTCACAGTTGGGATCCCATTTTAAGGGGCAGCTGAGATCACAGGGCATCCCTGGTCATATTGCTCCGCTGGGACTTTGTTGACGGGTAGTTCAGGGGAAGGGGGCACAACAGGCAAGCCTCTTGGCTCATTCCACTTTCGGGATGAGGGGGGAACCCCACTGGGATGGTTGAGGAGAAACTGAATTTCACCCAGGAAGTTTCCACTTCTTAGCCCATTTTTATTGGGAATCCAGCCCTGGAGCAGGCAAATTGAAAGTGCTCCTCCTCCCCCCTTTGTTCTTCACTTGGTGACCATCCTAGCCCACAATGCTGTCTATTTCCACACTGTGATAATGCGGTCCATCGGTGCCTCCCTACCAGGACATGGTAGCCGCAGTGAGTGTAGAAGAAAGGACCTGGGCAGAAAGCAGCTTGAAAGGAGGCTGTGAAGGTACTGAATGGGAATGGGTAGCACAGTTGAGATTCCATTTTGGAACTAATTGTTTGATAAAGCAAGGAAATTAATATGCACTCTGCATTTTTTTATTCTCCTATATAAGCCAAAAAATATTAAATACAGCTAAGATCACAGGGTGCAGTACATTCATCACAGCAAGGACACCATCACACATATAGCCGTATTATTATATATTAGGTTGGCAAATGTGACTGCCATGAATTTTTGCTCTTGGCTACATGTTTTGAAGGTTTCTGTTATCCCTTTGGTGTTTAGGAAATTCATGGTGGCTGGCCAGCCTACATACTTGTGCTGAAGGGAACAAACACTAGTTCTAGAATCTGGGTGGCTTTTACATACATGTAGTCGTATGGCCTGGAGTTCCCTCTGCAATCTCCTTCCCCTTCACCCCAGTTTTCCTGCACAAAGGCAGCCAGAATATTCACCATAACAGCAAGTGTGACTGAATAGCTAATACCATCAAACCAGAGATCTCTGAAACTTCTGGGATAGTGGAATAACCAAATTTTGCCCACATTGATTTTGTTTATCAATAATCAAATATATTCTATGTAAAAACACATAGTACCTTCCTGTATTGCAAGAAGCAGAGTTAGCTTATAGGAAAAGAGAAAATCAGTGCTGAAAAGAAAATATTCTGGCTCTCTCTCTCTCTCTCTCACACACACACACATATACACACACACACAGAAATAGATCAGATTTTCAGATTTTCAAAACACCTTCTAAACTTAAGTGCCCTAAATTCACTACTAAGTGCTCTTACTTCTCTTGTTAGGCTTTGTTAACGAGCTACTTTTCAGCTGTGAACATGTGAGCAGTCCTTATATGGACAAAAAAGGAAGTATTTACCATGCTTTTCTCTCATCATTTGTGCATTTTTCCTCCTGATTAAATGTCATCTTCATGATGTCACTTAAAAGTGCAACATAATAATAATTATTTTTTTTAAATTAACAATACATAGTGTGAGCTACTGTTAAATAAAACTCTCATAAAGCAAAATTGAGCCAAAAAGTATGTGGTCCAGACCTGGAATCTTCTTAGTAGTTCATTTGGTTAATGGAAACTGGACAGTATTTGGAAATGATTCAGTATATGTAAGAGCAGATACGCTTCTTAATAAATATATAAATAACAAACATTTAAGGTATTCTTACCTGATAGCAGGACAGGAGGGAAATAAATATATGCTTGTTTTACAATGACTACATCTACTGCCAAGGTAAGAATTAAAATAATGGGTCATTTTAAAGTTTAAGTAAAAGTAACAAGTTCAGTATTTTAAAATAGATATTAAATGTTCAAACTCTTTATAGAAAGATAGAAATATGTTTAATGAGAACAGATAATATGTGAAGGAATTATAAACAGGATACATCTATCATAAGGATATAAACATCAAGCCAGAGTCTCCATCTCCACAACCACTTGTCTTCCAAGATATCTGAAATACTGTGGTTAAAAATAAAGAGGTCATGCTCTCCTATTCTCCAACAGACAAAAGCTAGCCCACATATTAAATTTAGCTTCCATTTCCATTGGTGCAAATCTATTGACTTAAATGGAATTGCATAGTATAACAAAACAGAATTTAGCTCTTTGTCTGAACAAGTGCAATTCCCAACCAAGTCTCTTGGTTAGATTATAAAGTAGCATTAACAGTAGTGTACACTTCTTGGAAAACAGAACACCCTCCCTCCCTCAATACATATTAGGCAAAGTTTATGTATCTTGAGGGAAGTCCATCTTATTGTCAGATCAATTTATCCCCTCTTTTTCTTTGCACATTACATGGAACAGATTTCAGCTTTTAGAAACACAAACCCCAACGAAGCCAAGCACATGCTTAACATTAAGCATGCGAGCAATTCCACTGCTTTAAGGTTAAGCGCATGATTAAATGCTTTGCAGAATTGAGGCCACGTTCATTATTACAAGCTATTTGATGAACACTAGTTGTGAAGATATTTCAGTCTGTGCATTATAGACTTTGTGAACGCTTCATTGCATCTGTTGCTTTGACTTATAACTATGGTATTTGTAATTTGCTATTCATGCTGTTTGACTGGTCACCTCAGTAACAAAGTATTACCTGTACTCTCTGATTGGAAATCTGCAACTTTTAGATACAGAAGAGGGTTTGGATAACTCTCCTGTGACACATTTTGGGTGAAAGTCAAATGGTAATGGCTTATGAGTTTAAGTTAGATGTCAGTGGCACAACAAAGACCTTCGTGGTGGCTCTTTGGAGAGGGGTGAAGATCATCCACGCACAAGTACTTGCCACGCTTCCATGAAAATACCTGTGAGCATACACAATTTGTTGAGGATTCATGCACTTTTCCTTCACTGAACCTCCTTCTAAACAAGTAATTGCTTGAAAAAGTGTTTGTGAAAAGCAAATAAGAGTTTGTGAACACCATTTAAATGAGTTCACTTTTTATGCAAGTTCATGAATGTCTTTTAAAGAAAGAAATCAGTATTCTCCCAGCTTTCACACTATTTCTCAGTGAGGGAGCAGCTGAAATGTGCACACATCTGTTTGGTTACACCTTGGTTTTTTCACCAACATCTTCCTTCCCTAATGATGAAAAGGATTAAACCTCTCCACAATTATGAAACAAACAAAACTACTTTTCTTGCATAATGTAACAATTAGTTTGTTCCACCTCTGTAGGAAACAAAAGCGGTTACAGACTGTTACCAAATTAACTGTTGCTTATAATTTACATATGTTAAGTGTCAAGGTCAGATGTGGGAACAGGAGTGCATACATATAAAAGGGAAGAAAATGGATCCCAGAAAATTAATGTGTTCATTTTAAGTCTGAGTCATGAAAACCATAGGACTCCTACTGGTCCTAATAAATCCATTTTCTTCCTTCCAATCCAAGTTTATATTCGTAGACTTCAAGGCCAGAAGAGACCAGTGTGATCATCTGATGTGACCTCCTGCATGGTGCAGGCCACAGAACTTGTAATAGATTTATAACCTCTGGTTGAGTTACTGAAATACTCAAATAATGATTTGAAGACTTAAGTTACAAAGAATCCACCGTTTACTCCCATTCAAACCAGCAAGTGACTTGTGCCCCATGTATGAGGGGAAGTTAAAAATCCCCAGAATCTCTGCCAATCTGATCTGCGGGAAAATTCCTTCCCAACCCCAAATATGACAATCAGTTAGATCCTGGGCATGTCAGTGAGACCAGTAAGCCAGACACCTAGGAAAGAATTCACTGTAGTAACTCAACCCCCACCCCATCTAGTGTCCCATATCTGGCTGTTGGAGATATTTTCTATTAGTAGTCACAGATGGGCCATATGCCATTGTAGGCAATCTCATCTCATTCCCTTAATTTCTAAATGCTCTCCTCCCAGATGTGTTCCCTAACCAAGGAGGATACAACATACAATAGGATACAATCCACCATTCTAAATCTCAAATTTACTTCAGAGATGCAGTTACAATTTCACACATCCTTAGAGAACTCTGAATTTTGCAGGATTTAATCCCAATTATTTTGGGGTAGATTTTCAGTGGCACAAACAGCATTTAGGCACTTGATCTAGATCCATAAAGGAGATTCAGTCCAGCAAGCTGAGTGAGGAGCTCCCTAAACTAGCCACTAGGAAATGCTAAGGAGTGGGATGGGATTTAAGTCCCACCAGTCTCCACTCCAAGAAATTTAGATGCCTAACTCCACGCAAAAGGGAGGCACCTCCCCCTGTTTGGGATTCTCAGCCATGAACCCTCTCCTGGAATTAGTCTCCTAAGCCTAGTCAGTCCTTTCTCGTGAAAAAGAGAAAGAGGATTGTGAACATATGTACCAGATTGGACTCCACAAGCTAGACAGGCAGGGAAAACCTCATTTAGGAATCCTGGCATGGCTAAGGCACCAAGCAGCTTGGTGGCAGTCAGCACTTAGGCATTTTTTGCACATGCCCACAACTAGAAGCTTAGATGCCTTGGGGACTCCAGGTGCCTACTGGGTTAGGTGGCAGATGAGCAGGGTTTTGAGGATCTCAGTGGTGCCTATAGTCAACGTTGGATCTCAGTGGTGCCGAAAGGTTCAATTTAGGCACTAAACTTTTAAATGCATTTAGGTGCCCAATTCCAACTGATTGTAGCAAGAATTAGTCACCTAAATACCTTTGAGGATCTGGAACATTGTGGATCTAGTACCTACTGAGTGTTATTTGTGCCTTCAAAAGTCTACTCTGTCTACTGGACACAAGGGTTCCTAAAACCCTGGTAGTTTGATCTATCAAAAACAAAGACTTGCACATTGAGCTTGTTTCAAGCTTTGTGACCTCATGTTTTGTTTTTTTCTGATATCCACATGGAAAAACATTTTGTAGTACATGACATCTAAATAGTCTTAATAGTACTTAAAATTTAACAAAAGCTATTCAGTGTAACTTAGTATATGCTGAAAGCACCAGATTCATCCTATATTCCAAAACTGCACTTTTCTCAGTAGGTGATTTTTGTTATGAGTAGAACTTTACAATTCTAACTAACGTGATAGTGATGACTGACCTGAAAATATTTTTACTCCTCTTGGTTTGGATCAGCCGTGCATTGGTTACTTTCATGTCAGCAGCTCATTCGTTTATACTATGCAAATTAATATCCAATTGTATCTTGTGATTATCTTTTTTAAAGCACCAAGTCAACCACCAGCGAATATTGCATGGAAACTGACAAATTCAAAAATATGCTTGAATTGGGAACATGTAAAAACAATGGAAAATGAATCAGAGGTGTTAGGCTACAAAGTAAGTAATTTCTTTGTCTAATTAATCGTACATATTAGTTATAATAGAGACACCACAAGTAGAGCAAATGTTTGATGATGATCCTACTTTCCCTGAGACTAATCACTAAGTGGAAAATATTGACTTCTTCAGTGTTTGGGATGCATGATGGACAGTCAAATATAAAAATTAAAATTGGGCTATCTACTATCAGCTATCAATACTATCAATGCATAAATGCATCTCCACACAGATCAGAGGATAGACCTCTAAGTAATAAAAGTGTCAAGGAGCTCTCCATGAAAATCATTTAAATAAATCTATTGTTTTAAAAGGGTAGATTTAGTATGAAGCCTGTTTGCAGTGGTTTTGACCAAGGAGGGAGGTGGCCACAATCCAGTTCAAGAAAGGAAAGATTCTTCTGACCATTCATGAAGAATTTAGACACTGTCCTTTAGGCCCAGTCCTGCAAAACTCTTCCCCGCATGAGTGAAGAATTGCATGAGTAAGGATATGGAGGACCTTTGTGGTATTGTTGTTTTACTCACCCTAAGGTTGGTTATGCACAGATATTTCCCATGGAAAAAAAACCCCAGCCCCAAAAAACAAAAAATGTGCAACATTTCTCGAAGAGAGGTAAGCCCGTACACTGTTACTCCCTAGTGAGTTATGTTATTTGATGAGCTGCACACTTTTGGGGACAGACTAGATGAGCTCTGTTAAGTTCACTCCTTTGTGCTTTAACCATTTGCTTCTAGGCAATACTTTTCTATTATATTTCAACATTTTAGGAGCTCTTTAAGTACTCATTGCAATAAACCTATTTTAAAAATGCCCATTAACACCATTTCTCCAACCACTTCACTCTTCAGTTTATCTTTTTTTAGCATAGAAGTGTCAAAAAGCTGCCAAGAGCAAGGAGTTAGATAGTGTCATTGCTGTGCTAGCAAAGAAGAAAGACTTCCTGAAGAAGAGATTATTCTTGCACACAGGATTTGCATCTAAATTTATCTCTGGCTAGCCCTCGTGCACCAGTGAAACAGTCCAACCAACCAACAGCTGGCACAACGATATCACAACAAAAAGACCACATGAACAGTATTAAATGCAGTGAGTTCTGTGTTAAGAGAAAGGAGTTCTAGTTGACACTATCCAAATTATTGTCTGCTCTTGAGCTTTTTTAGTACATATACCTACAGGTTGCTGCGTTTTTTCAGATCTGCAGATAAGCGTTACACTGCAGTCAATGGGAGTATTTGTATTGATTCTGATGGACTTTGGATCAGAAACAAATGGGCAGATTTTCAAAGGAGCTCAGCACGATGGGTTCTTTGCTGTTTTGAAAATGGGGCCATCAGTGTCACAGGGGGAGATCATGGGAGATGAGCACTTTTGAAAATGAATCCCTCGTTTGGCTATCTTAACGAGAGCTGAGCTGTTTTCAAATCAGGCCTCAACTGTGGATGAGTAACACTAAAATCTGGCCTTAAATGCATCCGCCATACTTCCACACTGAGTGAGATAGAGACATGAATAATACATTTTTAATCATCTTTCATGGCCTTACACTGTAACTGAAATTTGGATCTATTTCTTATTAATACTGTGTTGCACATAGGACAAGGACTGGCATTGTAATTGAAACACAACACCCATTAGGCCCCATATGCCGAGTCTACACAGAAAATGATTGTCATTTTCTGAAGTGGTCTCGGTTTCTGCTCAATAAATCTGCAGGGTTCTGAACATGCAGAATTACATATGTGTGAGATATAAGGAATAATGCTCTCTCAGAGATCCAAAAAAAGGCAACTACAAAAATCCAATTACTTCTGTTTTTTTCTAATCCCTTCATATTTAGATTTCATACAGGCAAAATAGACAAAGCAAAACTCATATACTGGAGACAAATAACACCTCAGCTGAGCTTCTGGTACCATTTGAAGAAGATTATCTCATAGAAATAAGAACAGTCAGTGACGGTGGGGATGGCAGCAGTAGTGAGGAAATTAGGATTCCAAAAATGTCAAGTACGTTTTTTTTTTCTGAATATTATTGTCTAAAATGAAGCCAGTGCACTTCTAAAGGGAAGGCTAACTAAACCTTCACCATCCGCAATGAGCAATAGCATGGCTTACTGCTAGGTAAACCTGGAGCAATCTCTGGTATAGTTTGATGTTTAATGCAAATAGGGGAAAGGAATTTACACAGTCTGTGTGTGGCCTAACTTTTCAGGGTCTCGCTCCCTCTGCAGTGGCCTGGAGAGTGGGACAAAACTCCGTGTGGAATAAGTGATTCTATTCAACACAAGGATGTGCCTAATAAGCATTATGTAGCACTGATTTGTTGGTAATAGACTTGGGGGTGCATCTCCTCCTAAAATACCTTCAAAGAAGGTGCCAGCTGTCATGAAAAGGTTCCTCCTTTTCTCTTGTTAAGATGAAGTTATGTCATTTTGCTTCTGTAATTCCTGGGCAATGCTGCTGGAAAAAGCATTGTGTGAACCCATTAGCAGTAACAAATAGGGTGACCAGATAGCAAGTGTAAAAAATCAGGACACGGGGTGGAGGGTTATAGGTGCCTATGTAAGAAAAAGCCCTCAAAATCCGGACTGTCCCTATAAAATCAGGACATCCAGTCTCCCTAGTAACAAAGCACCATGGTCCCAGTTTTATGAAGTGCTAGCATCTGTGGGCACTGAGAACACTTAGCACCTTGAATGAGCTAATATGAATTATTATAATTCATAACATTTGTATATGCATTTTTGCTGAAAAATGTGAATGATTCTGAATTCTTTGAAAAATAGATCTGACACAAAGTACTATTGCATATGAATTTACTTGCCTGAGGTTGTTTTATTTTTGTATTTTTATAGGTTTAAACTCCAGAGGAACAAAATCATTCCAGTTGGTAATCCATGTGGTAACAAATGGGATTATGATTCTGAGTTGCATTCTTACTTCCTCAGCTCTTTGATGATTAAAGCCAGGGACAGTCATGGACTTTTGAAAGTAAATCGTCTATAGATTTTATCCTGATATTAAAGCCACAGCCAACATTTGCGATGACTATACTATTGAGGGGTGGGAATGTATACTGTACATTATTAAGAATGTAAATATCAATATTGCATTACTAAAATATATTAAAATCTGAGGATAAATATATATAAATAAATTAAATGGAGTGGTGCCAAAATATAGCTGTGTGATTGCAACAAGTGACACCTATTATATTTTGCAAACAATGAGGTATGGTACAAATCCAATTTAATTATATGACCCACATGAAAGACCCATGCCAACTCATAAATTGTGAATTGATAATAAAGAGGGAATAGGTTTGCAGATGTTTGTGAAGTGGATATTTATCCTATCTTCCTCATTTCAATCTATACAAAAGAATAATAACCACACGTCACAATTTAATGAAATAATATTTGTTTACATTTTGCACCTATTTGTGTCAGGTTATCACTTCGATGTTACAAGACATGAATTGACATATAATGTACCCTTTTGAACGTTACCAAATTATTTTCTCTGAAAAGGGAAATAGTCATCTGCTTCTACAAAAGGAATTAGAGTCTAATCCAAAACCTGTTGAACTCAGTTAAAACAATCCCATTGACTTCAATCCCACAGCCCTTGGATCAGGCCTTTAACGAGAAAATATTTCTAATGATATAGCATACACTAAACCAGTATATTCTCAAATACGCTTTTAAAAAACATTTTCATGCAAAGAAACTATTCTGGTCAATAAATCAAGCATTTCAGAGGGGGCTAAATATTTATTATTTATTATTATTAAAGGAACATCTTCATGGTTGGTCTGCGAAATAATTGATGTACTATTTTTCTTATAAATGTTTGGAAATTCAATGTAATTTTGTGTTTCATTTTCTAAATCATCTGCTTCAGTTCTGTTTTTCTAATAAATAAATAACTGAATAATCCAACCATATAGTTACTTAAATATTTAAGACTATATTTTCATCTTACTGCTTTTGGATATTTTTTGTGTACATAATTTCCTTTAGCATTAATGCAATTCACAAGCATACAGCAGTGCCACTCAGGAGATGAAAAGTTGATATGTGACCTTATAGAAAACTCACCACACTATATCTTTTTTATACCAATACTACCCTATTGAATAAAATGCAATCACTGAAAGAATTAATGATGAATCTGAGGAGAGCTTTTTTCTGTTACCAATAAAGTATACAGTGGCTTGTTGAAAAGCTCTGCATATTGATTTGACATAAATCATCTCAAATGTTGAAAAAGTTCTGAAATGTTTTTTGCCCAAACATATAATTGCAGGGTATTCACATTTATGTGGGTCCCCTCTGCCTGTACATAGTGGATGAAATCTTGGCCCTATTGAAGTCAGTAGCAAATCTCCCATTGACTTCAGTAGGGTAGAATATCACCTGATGCATATTACAGCACTGACTAATCTTAAACGGCCCTTAAAGGGTTCTGACCAGGAGATACTTAAATCATGTGGTGGGAGAAGAGGGTCCAATGTTTTTAACGATTTGTAAAGTTGCTCTTTAAACAGCAAGAGTATTAGTCATAATGTCCACAGATTGTCTCTTTCCCTCAGATATATACAGTATAGATTTTACCAACCTTCACATGGAAAAATTTCAGTCTTCTCTTTGTGTTTGACTGCCACCATTTTCTCACATTTACCAGAGCAACGATATTATATCAGAGCTTGTTAAAATGCTTTGTCACTGAAAAAAATATATTAGTCTCCTGACAGATTCCGTCACTATGTATTAACTATTATTTATTTTGTCACTGTTTGAAACTGTAAATTCATCTTCAGCAGGGCCGGCTCTAAGCACCAGCATTCCAAGCATGTGCTTGGGGCAACACTTTTCAAGGGGCAGCATTCTGGCTATTTTGGGGCGGGACTCTGGCTTTTTTTGTTGTTGTAGTTGGTGGTGGTGGTGGTTTTGCTTCCGTGGTGGCACTCCGGCTTTTTTTTTTTTTTTTTGCTTGGGGCTGCAAAAAACCTGGAGCCAGCCCTGATATTCAGGTGGGACGATCAGGGGGAAGGAAAGGAGCAATGCTGTATATTTATTCTACAAGATGATGAAAATCATTTGATTAAGTTCTTCAATTTATTCAGTTATTAGACAGTCAAACTCAGCTCCATAGTAGGTGACTATAAACCATTTAAAATAAATGAGTTTGGCCCAAAATGTGAAGTGACATAAGCTGATTATAGCTTGACAGCTTTATGAACACCAATATCAATGGACTGAATCTCTCATATTAGGTTTGGGGGACCAAAATATTCTTCAGTACTTTGCACTAGTTTTCATTCCCTCTCCACTACTAAATACTGTGTAATGTGCACGCTCAGCATAAAGACCCGTGCTGTGTCCCCTTTCCTTGTTAAAAAACTGAATATGTAGAAAACATTTACTAACATCAGCCCTTTTCATGAAACATACTTATAAGTTCTGAATGTTCCTACTGATTATTGTGTACCCATTCCCCTTCACAAAAGGCCCAGAGGGAAAAGAAATCTATTCACATACTAAGGAGCAGAGCAGTGAAAATAGATTCTTATTAAGATTAGTATTTATTTTGAACAGATCACATTTTTCAAAGCTCAAAACAACATGCTCATCCATAAATATGGAAGACCTGATCAGCAGCAGAGCCAGTGCTGAGTATAACAGATGTGAGCTCAAATGGATTGAGGGATGTCATTCTGCAGACCAGTCACCCCCTGGCATACACTTTTAAAGCACTGATTAAAAAACAGCAGAACTATGTTGAGATTGAGAAAGAAATGCTGGCAATTGTGCTTGGTTGTGAGCAGCTTCATGCATATGTATATTGGCAGAAATCTGTTGCGGTAGAGATTATAAACCATTGAAAACTATATTACAATTGTGAGAGGTGACACCTACACATCCATAAATTCGCATGAACGTGCAAAACCGTCTCATTAAATACAGGCCCAAGGAGGAACTTCCTATAGTGGACACACTTTCAAGAGCAAGGGAAAAGAAGGAACTGCAGGGAGACGAGTTTGCAATAAATACAACAAAAGGCAGAAAAATCACGAGATTCCTGATCACCCTTCCTCCAAGGCCTGCATATCTAAACTAAATAGAAAAGATTACCTTTTTTTAAGCGGACTAATACTCAATTTATTTGAAAATTGAGCTGTTAGACAGCCCCCTGAGTAGCAATTAATTGCTCATTACCCTATATTGTGAATCATAGTTTGTTCATTAGTTTTAAGCGCAGATAACTAACCCCAATTCATATATGGTTCATTATAGGAACTCTGATCTCTAAACACCAAACCATTACTCAATACCGTTAAATGGATTAGCAGAAAAGTCACTGCAAATAGCAAAGAACTTGCTAAAATATCCCTGATTAATTCAAGGGAGTCATACTAAGCATTAGTTACAATATCAGATTACACTTCCCACATGTTAGTAGGATCACCATTCTGGACACGTGTGGGTAGAATGATAATGTCTAAAATGCTTCTTGAGTCAAAGAAATTGACTTTAAAGTAGATAACGAAAACTAGAGCTGACAATTCCAATTTGCAGCAACTTTCAGAACTTGTTTTTGTTCCACATTGGCAGATCCACCCTAGAAGCCAAACCAGGCACAGAACTGTTTTGAGAACATAAAGTTTTCCATGTCTATTGGTGGGTTCCACTGATCACCTGTGCTTGTTGATGGTGGCTAATTTTATTGAAACTCGGATTTATTAGCATTTGATTTAACAAAAAGATGAGGTAACAATAGATGCTGGACTCAATAGACAATGATCACCAGTATGTGACAATGGTATAACCTTTTGTAATCTGGACTGATGTCAGTTGACTGAACCAGAAGTTGGAAATAAAGAAAGATTAATCTCTTACCAGCACACTTATGAATCACATCTTTTTTACACTGTTTGGTAATATATAAGGATAAGATGTGCCATGAAGGGTGCCCATATTCAGGAATGAGACAGGATGGTCTGGTGCTTTGTGGGGTATATAGATGTTTCTATAGCCTATAAAACTCACTGTTTTATGTGGTTTGATTAAGTGAATAAATGTGATGTAAGTGGAGTGGATGAAAGATCATCTTGTCTTGTTTTCCCTTTCTGTACTATACTCTGTCTATATGCAGAATTGTTGTTGTTATTTGAATTCCTTTTTCACTCTCTTTTGGGACTCAAATGAGCCTAAGAGATTCTTGACACCAGGGACTCAGTTGGGTTGCCTTAACAACAGTTGGCTAGACAAGACAGGGCTAATTGTCTTGGTTTAATTCTCAGCAAGCCTAACCTTGCCTCTGAATAAAACCATCTGGCCAATCAGGACTACAGAAGCAAAATAAATACAGCTTTCCTGTCAATGAGAGAGGAGCAATTCAAATGTTGGAAGCTTTAGCTTCCTGCTTCCAAATGCTGGGGCAGTTAAAGGGAATTGCAGCCTGGAAAAACCCTGCTGCAGAACCTGAATTGTTTACTTTCGGGAACTTTGCTTTGTATTTGGAACGGTTTGGTACATGTCCTCTCCCGGCTCCAGGGAAGACAAATACAACTTTTATTCAACCTTGAAAGAGAGAGAGACAGCACCAGTGACTTTTTTTTTCCCAATGTAATCCAGATCCATTACTTGGGACATCACTATGATATAGAACCAGGATTTATGCTGCAGTTAATATATTTATTATCTTTGTGTAGTATATTAACTGCACAAAGGTGCTTTGTATAGTCTATTAATTTTAAAAATCCATGTAAATTGGGGCAAAACATTTAGTCGGTAGGCCAGGGGTAATCAATTATCTTTTCTCAAGGTCCAAATTTCTTGGTCAAGGTATAGTCAAGGTCCAGACTCCAGAGAAAATAATACAAAAGCAACAATAATGAGAATAATGATAGTAAATAAACAGATTTCAGAGTCTGTTCAAAAGCATGTGGCAATCTGGATTTGGCTCATGGTCTGCCTATTGACTAGTCCTACTGTAGGTAGTCTCTTATTCAGATATTTACCCACAGCATTTGTTCTAATTTCAACCTTTTCTTTTAACGCCATTGTCTCTCTGTTTACCTAGAAGACTTCTTGAAAGCCAATGATTATCTGTAAGCATGAAAAGAAAGAATAATAACTAATTATTTCCTCTGATTTAAAGAAAGGCATTAGGATTATCTGAAGCTCCCCTCAGCCTTAGCCAACAAATTTCATGGCCAAAATAACCTGTGTAGATGGAGAGGCTGAAATATTTTCAAGTGTTCCAAAAGGCAACTCTAGCTGTTATAGCACCGCTGAATTATCGTTGAAAAAGGAACAGATGGATTAAGAGTGGAGTGGTTCTGATTCTCCTCCCTCGTTGGAGTAAATCAGGGGTAATTCCATTATAGTCAATAGAGGAAGATCAGTGGGAGACCAGAGTAAAACCCAATAATTTCAAAACTGGGATTAATTTTAAAAAAAAAAGACATGACAATCAAATTCACTACTGGGCTTTAAAATCAGAACAGTTTATTATCTACTTCAAAATAAAGAGACTGTCTCATTAAGTTACCTTTGCATTTAACCTTGCAAGCACATGCCGAGTTGCTCCCACTCTTCTGTGTTGCGGAAAGCTCACAGTCAGCACAAGTTCCTAACACAAATATCTGACTGCATGCACAACCCCACAAGCCATCTGAACATTGTTTAGAGTCGCTTAATATTTTATGACAGATGATATTTAAAAACAGAGATAAGCAAAACTATTTTCAGCTCAATTGAATAGTCAGTGCAAGTGCTGTATCTGTCAAGTTACAGACACAGCAGGTAGGTTACAGTTCATATGGCACCTTTCCATGCTAATAGGAATTTCAGATTTCTGTAATCTGAATTTTTAGCATCTACCAGACAAAGAAATAACATGAGGATGGGAGCTGAACATCCTTACATTCTCTTGTTAGATTTTATCACAAAACCAAAGTATAGTTCTATTCCAGAAAGCCATTCTGCAAGCATGCTCCTGGGAGATTCCATGTTAATTACCTCTCAATAATCAATCACCTACCTTCCTCAGGTCACATGTAAAGAGATGACGTCTCTATGTACCATTTCCGCAACTTAAGCAGACTCTGAATGTTAGGCTGGTTCTTTCTGGGCTGTATGACATTATAATTCATAAACATTCTGCAGCTGCAAGCAGCCTTTACAGAGGCAAAATTCCCTTTGGCCCTGATCCTGCAAACACTTATGCACAAACTTAAATTTAATCACAAGTAGTTTTAACATTTATTATTCGTTATTTGTATTGCGGTAGTGCCTAGGAACCCCAGTCAGTGACCTGGACTCCATTATGCTAGGCGCTGTGCAAAGAGAAGACAAAAAGATGGTCCCCGCCCCTAAAGAACTTACAAGTGGGAGACAAGAGGCAACAAGTGTGAGCACAAGGAAACAATGAGTCAATATTGATCTGAGTGATCTCAGCACTCCAGCTGCTTAACTATTGTCAAGTGTTTTTATTAAGCATCATATCAAAGAAGAGTTTAAATGAGAGATTTGAAGGAGGACAATTTTGTTGTTATTTAAATAGTTTTGTTGATATTTACAGGGAATAGCTCAGCATGAGAGAGAACCTGGGAGAAAGCACAAAAGTGTGTGTGTGTGTGTGTGTGTGTGTGTGTGTGTGTAGATATACACTCCAAATATCATGACACTTGTGATAAAATCATGACATCTGACATCACTTGTCTTTTAAAAAGACATCTAATCTTGATTTAAAGATTCTAAGCAATGGAGAAATTTTCACATCTCCAAATAAACTGTTGCACTTGTTAATTACCCTCAGTGTTACAAATTGGCATCTCATGTTGATGATATCAGAGCCAGAAGAGAATCCATTTCACTCTTTTGTGGATGTACTGCTTGTGTAGTGTTACCAGGAAGATGCCATAATGAAAAGTTTTGTTTTGTTTTGGTCATAGGTAAGATGATGTTAGTTAAAGTTAGAGCTGGTCAGAATTTCTCTGAGGGACTAGTTTTACCATCAGAGAGCTCAGATTAGTGGAAAATGAAACATTTCATGGGGACAGTTCAATATACAGTGTTGTTGCTCTCTCTCTTTGTGAAGAAACTTTTCAAATGGAAGCATTTTTTTCTAGCCATACCTTGCTATTCTCATTCTAGTCTCAAATATATATATGATCCTACAAACCCTTTTGTCATGCCACTAGTCCCATTGACTGCAATAGGATTATCTGTCTGAGAAAATGTTCACAGGCCTAGCCATGAAATGCCTCATAGTGTGCAACTTTACTCATGTGAGTGGGCCCATTAAAGTGTGGAGCTCCTGCAAAGGCGGATGTACTACTCATGTGAATAAAGTTACATGTGTATTAAACTCCCTTAAAACAAACTGGAAGCAGTTGTGCCTCTTTGGGTCACATTTCTGGCCTGGGACTGTCCACAGGGCTGAGCCTAAGCACAATCTAGCCCACTATAATTATGTTGTAAATATTTATTATCAACAATCATTAGTTCTCTGTGCAGCCCCAGCAGTTTGCTAGCTGCCAGTGTTCATTCAAACAGTCCAACTGAAATATGTTCTAAAGATGTCTGCAGGACACAGGCTTTTGGTATAATACAACTGGAATTAAACTATTCCACTGATATAGACACATCACCTGGTTTTAACAAAATATATGAATCTCTTTCCTGAAGAAACTTTAATAGAGTAAAAGGAACTGAAATTTACCCTGCTCACAGCTTTAGTCTGCCATTTATAGTATCCTGCACTGTATTTATGTAGTAATAAAGTATGTTATTCTGCAATAACATGCCTGAGCTAATACTCTCACCTATATATACAAATATATACCTACCAAGCTGTCCCAAAGAGCAAAACTTTAAGTAAATTCTCAAATAATAATAATAAAAAAAACTTTTCAGTGTTCATGGGAAGGAGATTAAAGATACTCTAGGTATGACCAAAAACTAAGTGAATACTTTGCCTTGATTTTCAATAAGGGTGATAATAGGGAACAGGCACATGAAGACAGGAAAGCTGATGGAAATGAACATATAGAAATGGAAATTACCACATCTGAGGTGGAAGAAAACTTAAAGAATTTCATATGCTCAAATTGGGGGGTGGGGGTGAGTGTCAGATAATTTCTATCCCAGAATACTAAAAGAATTGGCACATGAGATTGTTAATCTGGTAGCAAGGAATTTTAATGCATCTATCTATTTGGGGTAGTACCATATGGCTGTAGATTAGCTAATGCCTTACTTATAGTCAAGAAAGAGAAAGAAAGTGATCCAGGAAATTACAGCCCAGTTAGTCTGACCTCAATAGTATGCAAGGCTTTGGAAGAAATTGTGAAGAAAAGGATAATTAAATTCATGGAGGTAAACAGTAAAATGGATGTAATGCAACATGGGTTTATCAAAAATAGATCATACAGATTAATCTGATTTTTTTCTTTGAGAAAATAACTGATTTTTTTAGATACTGGAAATACAGTACATTTAATACACTTGGACTTTAGTAAAGCATTTGACAGTGTACTACATGGGAATATCATTTGGGAAGATGGGGATTAGTACAGAACTGTAAGGTGGATAAGGAATTGCCTAAAGGGGAAGAGGTAAAATGTTGTGCTGAAAGGTGTATTATAGGACTGGAAAGAGGTTATTGGTGGAATTCCTCAAGGATTGGTCTTGGAGCCAATGTTATTCAATTTTTTGATTAATGTCCTTGACATAAAAAGTAGGAGTGGGCTAATGAAATTAGCTGATGAGACAAAATTGGGAGACATAATCAATACAGAGGATCAGAATATTATATAAGGTCATTCCAATCTTCCTGAAGGCTGAAACAGCGGAAATGGGATAAAATTCAAAACTACAAAGTGCAGGGGCATGCACTTTAGGTCTAATACAGGGTTTCTCAAACAGGGGCCGCCGCTTCTACAGGGAAAGCCCCTGGTGGGCTGGGTTGGTGTGTTTACCTGCCCCGTCCTCAGGTCTGGCCAATCGCTGCTCCCGCTGGCCGCGGATCGCTGCTCCGAGCCAATGGGAGCTGCTGGAAGTGAAGCAGGCCGAGGGATGTACTGGTTGCTGCTGTAAGGCACTCTGACCTGACCATGCCACAGAGGGGGAACCAAATGACAATGCCACTCCTCCTCTGGCTTTGGCAAAATCCTGACTAACACCTAGGACATGAGCATGAGGTTCCTGCTGCCTCTGTTCTCACCCATCATTGTCAATTTTCTTTCCCGTTTTTCTTATTTTCTTCCCCAGCCTTCTAGCTAATTAGAATCTGGCCAAGCTGGCCAAGGCAACCTTTGTAACAACTGCTGTGAGTCTGTAAGACAATGCTTTAAGCAGTCCAATGCAAATAAAAGCTTGCCACATCTTGGAGTGACTGATCAGACCACTTGATGGGTCTGTGTTTCCCAGCACCAAGGTTGCAAAGTCAGCACCAGAGACAGAACTGTTTCTGTCTTTGCTGCTCTTTTTCCTTCCCTCTTGCGTGCATTTGTTTTGCATTGCCTTAAAGGAAACAAAAGTTGGACGTCAGCAACAGCTCAATACTACCTGTACTGACTTGTTCTCCTCTCAGCTGAAAAGTGCTGTTAATACCATCTTTAACTACGTCTAAAAGACTGTCAAAGAGGGTTTTTCCCTATAAAAGGCTGTTTACAGTTAAAGGGAAAGAGTATAGGAGACACTATTTAATGAAGGCCTTACTTAGTACCTTGCATTTCAAATTCTTTAACTGTTTTTCCTTCTTATTCTGTCTCTTTAATAAATGGTGAAGATTTTTAATGGTGTTTGTTGCAAAAGGAGTCACCAGCAATAACTTGATTGGAAATCCCAAACCACAGTTACCGGTTCAATGTTCTAACAAGTGAAGAAGGATTTTATTAACATTTTATTTCTTGTTGGGCAGGAAACACCCCTTTATCAACACAACAGATCTCAGAAGGATCCCTTACATGCATATCCACCCCTTCCATTTGCACTGGGGGTTGGGAATTCAGTGGTGAGAATAGTGTGGCAGTCCTGTGATGGCTCTCAGAAGCGTACACATCTGACTACATCATAGTCACAGATGGGAGTGTGTGATGGTGAACAGAGCCTGGGATTGAATATGTTTGAGGTATGACAGAAATCAATAGCTATTAGACACAGTCACTTGAAGGTCTTGGGAATTATGCATGTGAAGCATAATTATACAAGGTCCAGCAGTCTGTGTGTGTTTTTGAGTCTTGATTCCTTGCTCCCTCATTAATGTGTGGATTTGAAGAATCCCACTCATCTCACCATATTCTTTATCTGGAACAAGTCACTTCTCCAAGCCCCCATAATACCCTCCAGATTGTCTTTTTCTAGTGCCTGTACAGAGTACTGACTGGGCACGACATATATACTGGGCTGTCTCTCACACTGCTATTGTTGGTTCCAGCTATACCAGTTCCTTGTGCTGACCTGCCCTCAGCTATTGGAAATATATGTGAGATACAGCTGCACATTTATACTGCTGACACTTGGCACCCTTCCTGGGCTGTCCCCTGCCGCTTTTGTCAATGCCTATATGCCACAGCATTTCTTCTAACATTTTTTGCTCTTGGCATATCTGAGTATGTGTGACACACTTGGCTTTCCTGGGGGTCTGATTAGCTTACGGCTTGCTAGTCCATCTGCCAGGCCTCAGGGTACCATCTCTGATTGACTGTCTTGGTGTTATATGCTGGGGGATTGTTGGCCACTCGCGTCAACAGAAGGCTTCCTTCCCCCCACAGACGAGTCTTCCCCTCCTCTTCTGGAACATGCAGCAGCTAAAATGACCTGTGTTTTGATAATGAATGCTCAGGAGGACGTGCTCCAACTGCTCTGCATAGCTGAGACAAGAATACTCCTTGTTCCCTAAAGAACTAATGAGCTGAGCCTATAGCTTCACTCTGCTTCTGCTAGTATGTTTGTGATATCAGCTGAGATGACAAACATGAAAACAAGATCACAGTGGGATGGATTTTCAGCTGCTTCATTCAGCTCCTTTGGCTTCAGTAGAGGATGCATGGTGTTTTTGAAGGCGGTATTTCGCATACTGCACACACCTTTTCGGGAGAATACTTTAATATTGTCTGGGACATTTTCAAATGTGGATGCATAGTCAGAGGTCTAGCTTTCTGAGATGTCAAGCACCCACAGTGCCCATAGAAGTTGCCCAGGAAATCAGAACACTTTTACATCAGTGCCTAAAAATGGATTTAAGGACTTCGTTTTATGCAGCCGGTTTTGAAAATGTTGGCCTTTGCGTAAATGTGGATTGACATATAATAAAATTATCAGACCAATGACCTATAAATTGGTTCAGAAAGGACATATATGAAATTTTTGAAGTGCAGATAGTGTGGAAACATACACTGCACCTCTCTTTCTGGAATAATTAAAAAAAAAGTAGTCCAACCTCTCTCTGCCATTGCAACAATATAATGTCTATTTCTTGCCTTCTAGTACTGAGTGTGCATTACTGGAGTTCTGCCACTTATGAGGATAGCTCTGTCTGATGGGGCAAAAATATATGGAAAATGGCCAAATGACCATTAAAAATATGAACTCTTTCTGAAAATTTAAACAAGGTTGCAAAACATCAGCATATAATTCAAATGTGCCCCATGTCATCTCCAGAGTATACACAGGGACTTGGCATTTCTCTGACGCTGATCATTATCTAATCCTAAAAGCAGGAGAAAAAAAATCAGTGTTATTAAATGGTTCATAAAAAGTTTTCCTTGGATAAATTTCCCATATAGAAAAGGTCACTTGGACATTTTTGACAGAATGGTATAATGAAGGCCTCTCCACAGCCCTCAATCATTTGGTTTTCTAATATGAACTTCTTTTCTTTGTAAATTCCTAGCACTTAGTACTCGAAAATATGTCTGAGGTAGCAATTAGAACGTCATTTTTATACTATTGTTATGTATCTTTTCATTACTTAATCTTCCCTTTCATATGCCAACATGTTTCTTTAGAAAGAGAATTATTTGGTAGCAATAAGTCTGAGATCCACAGCGGTATAAAGGAACCCCACTAGGCCCTCCACAGCACTTAGATTTGTGAAAGGAGAATAAAGCAGTGGCCACTAATGTGTGCCTGTACACTTGTACCACAGAAATTGTTTTTGTGTCCATTCTGCTTAGTGAACAAAGGCCAAAGAGGTACAGTTGAATATCAGGCATGAGGAAGTGGGAGGTGGGCTCACAGCAGCTCTGCTCATTGTCTCCAGACTGTGTGGTGGCTAGCAACATCTCTGTACTCTACGCAGATAGAGCACAATTAGGGCTTTATTGGGTTGGATAGGAAGGCTGGCCCAGTGGTTAGCACGCTGGGCTGGAGGGGAGGGGGATCAATTCCTGTTATTCCACAAACATTCTGCGTGATGCTGGGCAAGTGGCTTGGTCTTTCTATCTGAGGTCCCCATCTGTAAAATGGGGATAATAGAGATACTACCCAGTGGCATTAGGAAGATGGATACATACATTAAAAGATAGTGAGGTGTCCAGGCCGGGATTTTTAAAGGTGCCTAGCAGGAATTTCAAAAGTAACTAGGTGCCTAACTCCCATTGATTTCAATGGGCATTAGGTATATAATGCTTTTAAAAATCTGATTAGATGCCTATCTAAATCTTTAGGCAGGTCTGAATGCCTTTTAAAACCTGGCCTGTAGATACTAGAGTACCTCAGATGATTAGACAGATGGAGTGGATTTCACGCTGAGAAATACCCTAAAGTGACTTGAAAAGCCGTCTTGTCTCCTAGACAGAAACCTGAGCAGAAACATTAACGTCTCAGTCAGGTAACATAATCAACACCATCTGATTTGCCCAACTAATTAAAAAAGAAAAAAGAAACACAGCTTGAATTTTAAACTACAACTACTGAATAATTCTGAATAACAAATAGATTTAAAAAATTGTATTTTCTCCATGGCCTTCTCAACGAGAAAAAGGATTTGTTTTATTAGTTAGATATTCATTAGTAATTATTATTAACGCTGAGAAAATAATGCTTTGTGGTTACATAGTGCCTCTCATCTGAGGATTTTAGTTTTATTTATCATCAGTGTTGTTCTTTCCAGTCAACTCCTGCTTGTATTTCTATATAGCAGCTGGTAGCATGCTCCCCAATGCAGTTAGATAGACATATGCTAGCTCTGCTTGAGTTAGTGTAATGCCAGCAGACCACAGGATCAAACTGGGGACCTCTTGAGCTTGGTGAATGAGCCTCTACCACATGAGCTAAAAGCCATCTGGCTGTTAGCTAAGGTGGTAGAGCAGACTCATTTAACTCTCTCTAAGTGGTCTCGGTGCACTAGATGGGACAGACACCACACCCAGAAGGTGTGTGGGCTACACTAGCATGCTAAAAATAGTAGTGTGGCTGCATGGTGATGGGCACTGACTCAGGATATCAATCTAAGTACATACCCAAGGGTCAGGTGGGTTTGTACATGGGTGGCTAACCTGAGATGCCACCCCAGACCACCATGGATATGTGGCTACTTCTAGTGTGGTAGATTTATCAGAACTAGTGTGTGTCTGTCTCTCTCGGCTGGCAAGCACCCCCACAGCTGCAGCATCGACATACCCCTAGAGTTCGCTCATTCAATCAGAACTCAGAAAGTGTCTGTGGGGTCAGCTATTCCAGCCTTCCTTAGCCACATGGTAGCTAGCATTTGTGGCAATTAGATTCACAGATCTACCCTTCTTTACATCCATGAAACCACAATGTCTTCAATCCTGTGTTGCCCAGATTTCAGTCCAGCATCCACTAGGTTTATTCTCCTCTGCATTCATCCTGGACTTTCTTCCTGAGTCAATGCATCCTGATAATTTTCTGTGCTGACAGGTGTCAGCTAAAGGATATTTCCTGGGATATACAATGTGCCATGAAGTAGACATTTTAGGTGGTGCTAGTGTGAGTCAATTGTGTTATTCTGCAGCACTGCTACCCTGGAGATTTTAAAGGAATCTGTCACTCATCTCACTATCCTAAGTAAATTGAAAGCCTACAAAGTTTGAGAGGGTTTGAAATTTATTTGAAGGCCTTCTTGCAGCTGTATAATTTATCCACTGAGATCAGCATTTTATTGCGCATTGATTAATGTTATTGATTTATTCTGTGATTGCACTGGCCTGGTATGTGCAGCACTGGAAAGAGCTGCATTCCAAGAGTGATTGACTCCTCTCTTTATTGACAAAAATGAGCTGATGGAAGTCTTCCTCCTGGCTGAGCTAGTGCTACATTTTTATATTCTGCTTCTAGCACAGAAAGTACCAGACAAAAGCTGACTCCAAGGAAAGAACTCCTGACTCTACATGGCTCAACCCCTGCAATATCATGGTAGTTGAGCTAACACCTACCCCATAATCTCAGGTAGGGAATGAGTTGGGACACAGATGTTAAAAGGATAACTTTTAATTTTGAACCAAAGTATCAAATAGCTATTCATTCTTCAAGCTTTTCCAGGTGAGTCTTGGAGTTTACTGCTATTCACTGATGCTGGTGGTGAGCTCTGTTCTCCCTCCCCCTCTGCTCCTGCCCCCATCTTCAGGAGAGTGGAAGGGCCAGCTAGACTTGAGAAGGAAGGAAATGTGAGGGCCTTACTGTCCCCAGAAGGAACAGGGGAAGAAGTGTTGGTTTGTATGGGTTGGACTGGTTTATTGGGAGGGTATGTTGAACAGTGAGTAGAGCAGCAGAGAGAGTCAGGACACCTAGGGCTAAATTTGCAAAAGGATGTAGGCACCTAAATGCCACTTTAGACACCTAAACCCCAGATTCCAGCCCCACTAGGATTCACAAAACCCTGCAGGTACCCAAACTTGCTTGATACCTAAATTTTTGCAGTAAAAGTTCCCTAGGTGCCTATACCTTCTGCCGTCGGGCATGCACGTTGCAGCCAGATGCCTGTGTAATGTTAACAGACCCCAGTCATGATTGAACTGGGGACCTCTGGAACTAGGTGCATGAGCCCCTACAGTATGAGCTTAAACCCAACTGGCTGTATTAGTGGACTCATTTTATCTCTTTCTTTAAGAGATAGTCTCAGTGCTACTAGATGGGACAGCAGCAGAGAATCCTGTGGCACCTTATAGACTAACAGATGTTTTGGAGCATGAGCTTTCATGGGTGAATACCCACTTCGTCAGATCCATGTAGTGGACATTTCCAGGGGCAGGTATATATATGCTAGCAAGCAAGCTAGAGATAACGAGGTTAGTTCAATCAGGGAGGATGAGGCCCTGTTCTAGCAGTTGAAGTGTGAAAACCAAGGGAGGAGAAACTGGTTCTGTAATTGGCAAGCCATTCACAGTCTTTGTTTAGTCCTGAGCTGATGGTGTCAAATTTGCAGAGGAACTGAAGCTCAGCAGTCTCTCTTTGAAGTCTGGTCCTGAAGTTTTTTTGCTGCAGGATGGCCACCTTAAGGTCTGCTATAGTGTGGCCAGGGAGGTAGATGGGACACAGCACCACACCCAGAAGGAGTGTTGGTTACATACTTCCTGTATTTGAGGAAGCACATCCTGAGCTTCACAGACTTCCCAGCTGAAATCCCAGACAAGACCCCACTTGTAACTCCCACAGACCTGGGTTGCTGGCAGGGGGAATTGAACCTAGGACTTCTGAGCTTAGTGCATGAGCCTCTACTGCATGAGCTAAAAGCCAACTGCTTCTTAACTAAGGCTATAGAATAGACTTATTTTATCTTTCTCTTTAAGTCATCTTGGTGCCACTAGATGGGACAGAACACCACACCCAAAAAGTATGTGGGTTACACCTGCACCCCAGAACCAGGAGAAGATAGGATTTCCTCCTCCTAATTTGCACAGGAGGTCTGATCCAGCAAGCATTCTCATAACTCACCTACTGGACCCTATAGGTCAACTACTGTTGGGGTTTGGGGGGTGGGGTTGGAGGTGGAATGACTATAATCAATGGGAGACTGTAATACCAGGGTACAAAATATATCGGAAGGCCAGAACAGGTCATGCTGGTTGGGGAGTGGCACTATATGTGAAAGAAAATGTAGAATCAAATGAAGTAAAAATCTTAAATGAACCAAACTATACCATAGAATCTCTACGGATAGTGATTCCGTGATCTAATAATAAGAATATAGCAGTAGGGATATATTACGGACCACCTGACCAGAATGGTGATAGTGACTGTGAAATGCTCAGGGAGATTAGAGAGGCTATACAAATAAAAAAACTTCTATAATAATGGTGGATTTTAACTAGCCTCATATTGACTGGGTACATGTCACCTCAGGATGTGACGCAGAGATAAACTTTCTTGACACCTTAAATGACTACTTCTTGAAGCAGCTAATCCTGGCACCCACAAGAGGAGAGGCAATTCTTGATTTAGTTCTAATTAGAGTACAGGATCTGGTCCAAAAAGTGAATGTAACTGGACTGCTCGGTAATAGTGCCCATAATATAATTAAATTTAACATTTCTGTGGTGGGGAAAACACCACACCAGCCCAACACTATAGCATTTAATTTCAGAAAGAGGGTCTACACAAAAATGAGAAAGTTACTTAAACAGAAATTAAAAGGTACAGCGCCAAAATTGAAATCCCTGCAAGCTGCATGGAAACTCTTTAAAGATCCCCATAATAGAGGCTTAACTTAAATGTATGCCCCAAATTTAAAAAAAAAAACACATAGTAAGAGAACCAAAAAAGTGCCACCATGGCTAAACAACAAAATAAAGGAAGCAGTGAGAGAGAAAAAATTTAAAAAACAGAAGTTAAATCCTAGTGAGAAAAATAGAAAGGAGCATAAACTCTGGCAAATGAAGTGTAAAAATATAATTAGGAAGATAAAAAAAAATTGAACAGCTAGCCAAAGACTCAAAAAGTAAAAGCAAAACATCTTAAGTATATCAGAAGCAGGAAGCCTGCTAAACAACCAGTGAGGACACTGGACGATTGAGATGCTAAAGGAGCACTCAAGAATGATAAGGCCATTGCGGAGAAACTAAACAAATTCTTTGCATCGGTCTTCACAGCTGTGAAGGGAAAATCCCAAACCTGACTCATTCTTTTTAGGTGACAAATCTGAGGAACTGTCCCAGATTGAAGTGTCATTACAGGAGGTTTTGGAACAAATTGATAAACTAAACAGTAATAAGTCACCAGGACCAGATTGTATTCACCCAAGAGATCTGAAGGAATTCAAATGTGAAATTGCCGGACTACTAACTGTCGTTTGTAACCTATCATTTAAATCAGCTTCCGTACCAAATGACTGGAGGATAGCTAATGTGATGCCAATTATTAAAAAGGGCTTCCTAACGCATCGTCCAGTGTTAAATTGTATGCTTGGCCAATCAAAGGGCCACATGGTACTGTCACTCTGGGTGTTTTGGGTGCCTATTCTCCATAGTGCTTCCTGCAGGGGCCTCCTAGTGGCATTGTGGGAATATCGGTTGCACCATGCTCTGCAGATCTGCCTTTTAGATCCCAGATCCTTATAAGGGGATTAGTTCTTCCATCAATTTAAGTAATCCACCTCCCCAGGAGGGGTAGCACGTGCTTTCTATATGGAGGGTTACAATGGCTTAACTGTGCCATTGAGGGGTGTGGATTTTTCACACCCTTGAGTGACATAATTATACCCACCTAATTTCCTGTGTAGACCAGGCCTTAGAGTAGCCTTCATGTAGCATTCTAATATGTGCTTGTGCAATGAGCCATTCTAAGATGAGGAAGGACCAAATGACAACTTCGTGTCTCTTTATTATGAGAAGCGTTGAGTGCCTCTTATGTACAGCTCAGGACCTGGTCCACTATGTGCTAGAGCTGTGCAAATAATCTTTTTGTTGGTTTGGTTGACCCAATTTTTTTTTGAGTTTTTCAGGGAAACAAAATGTAAAAAAAAATAGTTTTAATTTAAATGAAACATTTAGTTTGTCGCAAAATAAAATACTTAATTTCATTTTTGAGGAGGTTTGGGTTTTTTTTACTTTTTTAAAATGAAATTTAAAATGAAATTAAAAATCAAGTCAAAAGTCATTTCAAATGAAAAAAATCAAAATGTTTCATTTCAGAAATCTATGCAGTATTGTAGTAACCATGTTGCTCTCAGGATGTTAAAGAGACAAAGTGAGTGAGGTAATATCTTTTATTGGACCAGCTTCTATTGAACAAAACATTTAGACATTTTTTGGATTTTTTTTCCCCAGCCAAAACAATCTGGTGAATTCAACACTAATTCACAAAATGTTTTGGCCAACTCAAATATGCATGTTTTTTACCAAAAAAGTTTTGCCAAAAATTTTGTCTAGTAAATGCAAAGTATTGTTATTTTCTATGACCTCTGCCTATAAGAAATAGAGGCAGAAATCTAATAGTGGCTAGAAAGAAAACTTTCAGGATCCTTCATGATCTCATTAGAAATGGGACTAAATTTTCATCCCAACCCCTGAAGGTAAAGTGTAAATGTTTAAAAAAACAACCAGACAAATTTTCAGAGTAGCAGCCATGTTAATCTATATCAGCAAAAAGAACAGGAGTACTTTTAACCAGATCGCTGCATTTTTATCTCTTATTCCGGGCTTGGTGCCTATTATATAATGATTTCCATATAGAATTTACATTAGTGTGTAATGAAACATGTATGTTTTAGTGGTAGCACTGTATATGACAAGGTCAAAGAGAGAAAACCACTCAAAGCAACTACTTGCAAAAGTATAAAAACGTTAAGGTCTCAAAAATGTCTGCTCTGAAAGACACAACATGAATTTATGCACACACATCCCAGCCACCAAGAGAAGTAGACGGCAGTTCCTGACTGATTTTAAGGAATGCAAAAATCCAAAAGATCCAGCATATAATAAAATGTTACAATAAATACACAAAAATATCAGTGAGGCAGATCTTTTGTTGAAGCCCTAGGAGAAGACAAAGAATAATGTGTCTTGATGTGAAAAAATTCCAGTCCAGCTAGCCACCTCTAATGTTTGTTCTCCTTGTTTAAAAGGGAGAGAGAGAGGAAAAGGCGAAAGCAATTATCAGACCTGAACATTTTGAAATTGATCAGCTCAACCATTATTTGATTCCATGAACTTGCCTGGAAGAACACAGTGAGAGGGATTTCATAACAACGCTTTCTCTTAGTCAATGTCAAGAGAGGTGCATAGAAATATTAGGTGCTATTGTACTATTAACTACAGCATTCCTCACGACTAGTTGCCTGACTGAAAGAGTACTATTACAGATGCCACTTTCCTTTAGACTACTGGAATCGAGCCTAAAATAATATATATTCTTCATTTGCCCACACAATGGGAATAGGCAATGTTCCTGCTAGAGATGGTTGACCTTTTTTTTTTTCTGAACTGTTTTCATCAAAATTGATACATTTTATGGCAATGTGTCAATTTCAGTGAAATTTGACAGAAAAAAATTAAAACAATTTCTATCAAAATGGAGTATTTCATTTCAAATTTTTTGTTGTTGTTCTGACTTCCCTGTTTCATTTTGACTTTTGTAACTTTTAATCAATTTAGTATAGTAACTCCTCACTTAAAGTCGTCCCAGTTAACGTTGTTTCGTTGTCATGTTGCTGATCAATTAGGGAACATGCTCATTTAATGTTGTGCAATGCTCCCTTCTAACATCGTTTGGCAGCTGCCTGCTTCGTCTACTGCTTGCAGGAAGAACAGCCCACTGCCCATTGCTAGCTGGTGGGCGCTTGGAACCAGGGTGGACCAGCAGCCCCCCATTAGCTCCCTGTTCCTCTAAGTTTCCTGTGCTGCAATTGCCCAGCAGACTAGCAATTGCAACTGTCCCTCCCCACACTGCCATGTGCTGCTCCTGCCCTCTGCCTTGGAGCTGCTCCCCAAGACTCCTGCTTGCTGTGTTGGGGGAGGGAAGGAAAAGGGGGGCTAATGGCAGGGGTGTCCCCTTCACCCCTGCTCCTGCACCCCACTTACCCCATCTTCCATAGAGAAGGGGGAGAACATCACAGCTCAGGATGGAGGGAGCTTGCAGCAGCTGTGGTCTCAGCAAGCTGATCTAATTAACAAGGCAGAGTACTTAAAGGGGAAAGGCACATATCTCCCTCCATTCCTGCTGCCTTGTAGAGTGAGAGAGTTAAACCTTGATGTCTCAGCCAATTGCTAGTTCATTACTTAGCAGTAAGGGAAAATATCCCACCTTCTGACTCCTCCACCTCAACCAAGCTTCACAATCATCATCCCTGGTGTGTGTGTATATATATATATATAGATTTTTGCCTGGTGAAAAAAAGTTCCCTGGAACCTAACCCCCTCATTTACATTAATTCTTATGGAAAATTGCATTTGCTTAACATCATTTCACTTAAAGTTGCATTTTTCAAGAACATAATTACATTAAAGTGAGGAGTTGATGTATAATATTATATCATATTATATTCAATATTTAATATGCACGACAAAATATTGAATACTTTATATTTTACATTATCAAAATGAAACATTTGAATAAGATATTTTCATGGCTCTGAAATAAAAGATTTTGACATTTTCATCACAAACTAAATTTAGAATTGTTGACTTTTTCATCTGGATTTGGGACAAAAAGACACTTCAAAACATCAGAATTTCTTTCCAGACAGAAATTCCATTTTCTGCCCAACTTCTTCCTGCCAGTCTGTATTGCCCTTGACTTTCAGGATGTTGGTGCTATATTTATAAATATGTATACAAACATCTGAGATGCCCCCAGTGTGTGGAACATGTACAGTATAATTATTGCAGCTTATACAACTGATTAAAAGTTGTGCCATCCTACTTGTCTAGGAGTGATAGACTGAATCTGAAGGTGGTACTGTGGAACTGAGCTGTTAATTACACTTAAGCTTCAATGACAAAGAACAAAAGATTAGAGAAAGGGTGTAATTTTTAAAAGCAGCTACATGATTTAGGAGCCAAAGTATCTTTTCAAAAGGGACCTAGGAGTGTCTACACAATGGGGGAAATGTGCATAATGGGGTTTGTCATTTCTTAAAGCACTAATGTGTTGCACATTAATTGGTCCATGTAGAACCTGCTAATGTGTACTAGGTAACCTTGACCATTAAAGATTTGCAGTTGCTGTTTATTCCATTAACTGATGAATTTCAAATGTTCCTACCCTCCTGAATAGAACAGTATGATTTTCAGATTTATATTGGCTTATTTGTTGTCTCTTTAAAAAATCATTTTGTTGCAACCTCATTTTCATGTAATCATATACCTTGAAAACAGTAGGCTTGATCTCACAAAGAGACAGAGATTTGAATACACGGTGGTTCGATTAGGATATTCCAAAAGGACCTTCCTGTTATTGAGGTTTGAAATATCTAAGCTGCCAAATATTTACATTGCTCATACACAGAGAGATTAAGAATGCTTAGAAAAATTTAAAAAAAAGAGTTAGTAACTAAAAATCCTTATTTTAGAAGCAAAACATAGTCAAGAGGTGGGTAAATTATTCATCATCCCTCTCTCCCAGAGAAGGAAAATCAAAGTAATTCTGAAATATTAGGCAGTGCATAGCAGCAGACATTTGTATCTAAGGCCCACCATAATAATTTATCTAATTTATCTATGGTTCTATACTCATAAGTATGGATTCCTAATCATTTCCAAACATAAAACTATTTTTTTCCAGGTCCTGGAAGATTTCTTCTATAAATACATCACTGGTTCTTTGACGTGCGAGTCAGTGCGAGGAAGTAAAAAATGGGAACATGCCCTGCTCTATAAAACCTTGTCTGTAAAGCATTTTAATAAAAACGCTAAATGAAAAGCACAAGATAAAATCACAGTCTGTTGCTTATCATTATGCCAGCCTAACAGTTGGGTTTTTTTTTTTTTTAAATTAAAGACATTAACTATGGTTTGGTCACTACGTGGTAGTTCACAGCTTCAAACAAAATAAAACTGCCAGTCTTATTGATTCATAGGCTCTCCAAGCTTTATGGTATATAGTTTGGCATTTAATAAAATTAAATATCTAGGGTCCAATTACATAATCATTTTTAAACCACAATTCCAATGTGGTCCCTGATGTTTAATAAGATATTGCTCATTACTTACAGTGGACAAAATGCTACTCTCTGGTCCTTCGGCTTCCAATCCCAGACCCTCCAATACTCTGCTCTCCTTCATTTCACAGAACTCACATTCACATAACATGGATCCTGCACATTCCACTTGCATAGAATATTGGAGTCAAAATTTGCCATGTAGACCTGAGAAGAGAGTTTTCCCATTTGTATGTGAGACATGTACAACCTTATCAGAGCTACTTGCTTTATCAGACACTTCTTTTGGGGTTTAATTACACAGTGACATCCAAACATCATCCAATCAAAGACTTCATAAAGGCAATTTACTTGGTGCCAAAGCACTGCAAGTAATTTGTGGAAACTCTCAGGCAGGATTGTCGCTTCTCTCATCGTTTGTATAGAGCCAAAAAATTATGTCCAAGCTACAGTTCTGAGGAGAACAAAAATTTAATGAACAAGATTTCAAAATTTGTTTTTATTCCAATTAGAAACAAAACCTGAAAAATTCAAAATGATCCATGAAAGATAATGTTGGGGGAAATATTGTTTTGGTAGAGTTAACTTTTTATTTTAACATAAAAGTCAAAATTGAAACAAACAAATTTTGAAATGAAAACTCATTTCAAAAGGAAAAATTGAAATGGTTCATTCCAAAAGTGTCAAATAAGGACATTTTGACAATGGCAGAACTATTTTTTTCCCTTTTTTTGCTCAACCCTCCCCCCCCCCCAACAAAATTAACATGATTTTACAAAGCTTTTAGATTTTAAGGGAACTGCATTTTTTGCACTGGAAAATGATTTCTTCATTTTTTTCCCAAGCAGCTCTAGTCCCAGCATTCAATATTCCAATTTAAGACAAACAGAGATAATAAAAGTCCTAGCATGTGATGCTGCAACAATTCCTTTCAGATTAAGATGTAGTATGGCATACTGGAACCTGTAGTCTCTGTAGGTCTATTAAAGACGAAGATGACAGCAAGCCATATTTCACAATTATATTTGGCCTGTGAGTCACACTTTGGCTGCTTACACTTATCTTTTGTTCCTAACTGAGCACTACAAAGGTTAAACTGAGGAGGCTTTAAATTGCAGGATTCATTTTCTAAGACTTATTTGTGGATTTTAATTCAACTGAACTTTTGTTAAATTAAACTACATTTTATATCTTTGTTTATTTCTCAAAGATTAATGTACAAAAAGAAGGGAAATTAATAATTACTGGTTATTAAACTAGACTTTATTTTACAGCGAACATTTTATGCTTAATGGGCTACAGGCACAGTCAATATTCTGCAACTGTTCTGATTAATAAAGATTTATATAGTGCATTTCACTGCTCAAACTTAAACTGACATCTAAACTCTTCAGAAAATAGTCTTGTCTTTACTAAAAAAACAGTTGTGTTCTTGACTCATGTTAGCTAATGTGGTAACTAACATGAGATAAAATCCTAGTGAAGACAAAGCAATTTGTAGTTTTAAAATGTGTTAGAGGGTTGAGATTAAAACTATGGGGGACCCCAGATTTTTAGGTCAGAAGGAACCACTATGATTATCTAATTTAATCTTCTGCATAACATAGGCTGTAGGACTTCGTTGAATTAATTCCTTCTCATAGACTCGTAGACTTTAAGGTCAGAAAGGACCATTATGATCATCTAGTCTGACCTCCCACACAACGCAGGCCACAGAATCTCACCCACCCACTCCTGTAACAAATCTTTAACCTATGTCTGAGTTACTGAAGTCCTCAAATTGTGGTTTAAAGACCTCAGGGTGCAGAGAATCCTCCAGCAAGTCACCAGTGCCCCACACTGCAGAGGAAGATGAAAAACCTCCAGGGCCTCTGCCAATCTGCCCTGAGGAAAATTCCTTCCCGACCCCAAATATGGCGATCAGTTAAACCCTGAGCATGTGGACAAGACTCACTACCAGAACACAGGAAAGAATTCTCTGTAGTAACTCAGATCCCACCCTCTCTAGTGTCCCATCACAGACCATTGGGCATATTTACCTGCTAATAATCAAAGATGAATTAATTGCAAAAACTAGACTATCCCATCATCGCATCCCCTCCATTCTTGATGCTAATAGCTGTGGTTGAACTAGAACTAGATATTTAAATATCTAAAACTAGATATTTTAGAAAAATATCCTATCTTTGTTACAACATTTTCAGTGTTGGAAGAGCCACCACAACCACTGGATTATAATTACACCCCCACTGATTAAAAAATGCCTTATTTAGTTTAATTTTGTATAACTTCAACCATTAGAACTTGCTACACCCTTATCTTTCAGACTGAAGAATTCCTATCACCATTTCTTTTTATGAACTAAATCAGGGGTCAGCAACCTTCGGCATGCAGTCCATCAAGGTAATTGCTGGGGGGCTGCAAGAGATTTTGTTGTTGGTGACTGTCCATAGGCACAGCTCCCAGTGGCTGTGGCTGTGGTTTGCCATTCCCAGCCAATGAGAGCTGCAGGAAGCTGCAGGCACATGCTGGCCACTCATCCTGCAGCTCCCATTGCTGGGAATGGGGGGCTGCAGAAGATCAACGTAAACAAAATGTCTCACAGCGGGTCAGCGGATTACCCTGATGGGCCCCGTGCCAAAGGTTGCCCACCCCTGAACTAAATAGATTGAGCTCATTGACTCTCACACTGTAAGGCATGTTTTCCAAACCTTTAATCATTTTTGTGGCTCTTCTTTGAACCTTGTCCAATTTTACAACGGTCTCCTTGAAATGTTGATATCAGAACTGATTAACTTATTGGGTGGAGTGGTTGCACCAGTGTCAAATACTGAAGTGATAAAACCTCCCTACCTCTAGGCAATACTCCCCTGTTTATATATCCACGGATCACATAAGCATATTTAGCCACAACATTGCACTGATGACATTAATTCTCACCCAAGACATAGCCTCCCAAGTCTTTTTCAGATTCATTGCTTTCCAGAATAGAGTCCCCCATCCTAGAAGTAAGGCCTGCATTATTTGTTCCTTCCCTTTTTCCATATTGAAATGCAAATAGTTTGCTTGTACCTAGTTTATTAAGTGACCCAGATTGCTCTGTGTCAATGACCTGTCCTTTTCATTATTTACCACTCCCCCAATCTTTGGGTCATCTTCAAACTTTTTCAGTGATGATTTTTTGTTTTCTTCCAGATAAAAATAAAAATATTAATGAGTGTTGGGCCAAGAACCTCTCTCTGTGGGATACCACTAGAAACACACCATCAGTGATGATTCTTTGTTTACAATGATATTTTGAGACCTATCAGCTAGCCAGTTTTAAATCCATTTCATATGTGCTTTGTTGACTTTGTATCACTCTAATTCAAACAAAATGGCATGCGGTACCATGTCAAATGTCATACAGAAATGTAAGTACATTACATCAATACTATTATCTTTGTCAACCAAACCTGTAAATGAGGTATATTTTGGCCTAACTACTGGTGTTATAACTAGAAATTATCTTGTCTTCATGGGACTTTATATTGTTAATCACCATGTGATCACTAACATGAGTGAACACATCTTGTTACTAATAAAAACATACCCAGACTTCTACCAACATGCATTCTGGTATTTGGGTTGCTTTTACATCATTAAAGAAGATGCCATTACACAGATACAAAGAAATGTACCCCCCACTACAGTGAAATGCAGCAACTCTTTAACAGTGAATAGCAATACCACATAACAATTTAGGGCAGGAAGTGAAGAATGGTAGAATGTAATTAAGTAATTTGGAAGTTGGCTAGGATTACAGTGTTTTAGTATGCTGCCTCCTGCAAAAAGTCTTTTTTTAGTATAATTAGCTTACATTTCAAAATAGAAAGCCATTTTAAATCCATAAGAAAGGGATTTTGCATTTTGAAAATGTCCAGATGGATCACTTTGACAATTTCAAAACTTGTTTCCACTCTATTTAAAATGAGAAATGAATTAGAACCAACCCTTTCCCACAGAGTTTCAGTTTTAACAAAACAAAACAAAAAAAAACAACTTTTTGCTGAAAAATTTCTGACCAGCTCTACTTTTGAGTGCTTCTGTTCCCAGTCAGAGATATCTCTGTCAAACAGTACCCAGTGAAATCCACCGCCTGCACCAGTCAGCTTCTGCATTGCCTCCTGTTATTTCAGCTATCTACTCCAAAAAGGAGCTTAGCTGTTTCTTACATTTATCCTGGATGAAGGGCAGCTGTCATGTCCACCTTTTTCAAGAAGGTTTTTACCTGACCTCCATTATAATATTATCCCAGTGAATAACATAGTTATAAATCAGGTCTCAAACAAATAAGATAAAGTATACATTCACAGTGTTAATATGGCTGGTGTTACAAACTCTTTTAAAGAAGCTATTGAAAAAGCACCCAAGTGCTAAATAGCATATTTCACTGCATTTTTTATACTAATGGGGTATATTAATAGGGGAGAAAAGTTATACCCTAGCATTATAACTCTTTCAGCTGATATTATCATTATGTGCATTTCACATTATCACTAATTTTATATTCAGTGTATCAGGACCATTAATTCACATTTAGTTTCCAGCTGAATAAGCTAGATCGCTTAAGAAAATTAATGTCTCTATTTCTTTTTATAGGGTGAAGTTCATTTACAATTCCAGACTGAGAGAAGATGAGAATTAAAACCATGTTTGCTACATGAGATTTCCCAAATATTAGCATTCATGCATGTTGTGAACATATGAAGTGCCTTAAACAACATTTGTGATTTCTCTTCAGCTAAAGGCATTTTTCCTTAGCTCATTTTGATCTATTTAGCAGCTATGTCTTTAAGCTTTCCTTGTAGCATATACACATCAGTGGAAGATTAGACACTGAGGTTACTGAATTAAAAGAGAAACATTATTTACAGTTGTGGTTTGTAATACAAAATATGTTTCTGGTGGCTCACAAAAGAATGAAGATAGATCTCCATCAGGATACCATTAAGGAGTTTCATCCTGATCTTGTGTTATAGATAAAAAGTTTGTCACATTCAATGGAATTTCTGAAGCAGCAATATATCATGTTAACTAGTACACAAACTGACTGAAAATCTCAGGTCAACACAGCTAAGCAATTAAAATTTTGGTGAGGATAGAGGAATTCAATGAAAAACCCAGATTCTAAAAGCAACATTCTGTCTATATCAATCTTCCCATGGAAATTAACTAGCCTGTAGCTCTGGAAGACAGAGCTGGAGGATGCAGAGGAGTAGTTTATGTTGCCTATCTGCAACCTGATTCCATTGAAGTCACTGAAACTTATGCCACTGACTTCAATGAAAAGGATAGACCCCTCTGTTTTCTGTTACAGTGCAATTCATACCACTGAAGAGGACCAGCTCAAAACCTGTACACTACTTAAGACCCACTTATGCATTCAAAATAACATGTAAGTAGGACTTGGTCCTCCTGGGGGCCATTTGCACAGCACTGAATTTCACCACTCAGTTCTGCTAAGAACTCCATGCAGGCAGGCCCTACTCCTGCACAGAGCTTACTGAAGCATTGCCAACCTCAAGCATTCAAAATTCATGTTAGCCCTATAAAATTATAAGGTTTTTTCCCCCTAAATAATAAATGTAGGGGTTCTTTTTATTTGCCTTCTGGTTTCTGAGTTTGAGAATGCCCTCAGGTCAGCTTTGTTTGAAATCCTGAGGTCTAGAAAGTACTTTTTTGGAGAAACAAATGCTGAGATTCTCATGCAGTCAAATCCCTTTTTTCCAGCAGTTGGAGTGTTAACAAAAATTAAGTGTGATAAGACTCACAATAATTGTGAGAATTGGTGACACTATCATAGCAAGATTGGTATCTTAGTCAGTAATGTAATTCCCAGAATCCCCCCAAACCTGAATTTTTTGCTGAACAAGAAATATGATTTAAATTTAAAATCCATAGTTATAATAAGCAACTGCGTATGAGTGTCTTAGCTAACTAGGGCTGATGTGCCTTTAAAAGTCCTGGAGGTTTTAGCTTACCTGTTAAAAAAAAAATAGCCACTGTTTAAAGGCCTCTCTGGTGAAAACAGATGGTGACATGAGTCTGCCTAGGCATTTAGATAAGGCTCACCCCCATACCAATTGAGCATGAGTCCATTTTGTAGCATAAAGGACATCTTATCAGTGGGCTCCAGTGTAAGTAGAAAGCTAGGGATGGAATGAGCATGTGGGCTGATGCAGAATCATTGGAGGTGTGTGGCCATGTCACTGGTGTGAGAGGCTCTCAAGCAGATCGGAAGAGTGAGAAAGAAGGAAGCAGATAGTAAGGTGCATAGGTAATGGTACTTCATGTTGTATGTCACAAGGAAACATGGTTATAAAGCTTACTTTCATACACCAGCCCTTGCTAAAGAGATTAGAACATTTTGGAGGCCGGGGCAGAAAAATGGCATGTTTCAAAAGAAATTTACAATATTTGTATTAATATTCTAACTATGGCACATCAGTGTTTTTCTTGCAAAGATGCAAGTTAGGATGTCACACTGAGATTCTAACAGCTGAAATCAAACTAAAAATTGTAGAAATAACATTGCCTCATTTTTTTTTAATAAATGGTGTTTTTAATTCTAAAGCTAAAATCCAGATGCATGAGTGTCATTTTATAACAATTGTTCTTATATCATGAGGTATTTTCCAATGTTCCATGACAATGCCTATGTAATAATGGTTTAAAAACCTAAGGATGGCCATACTGGATAAGACCAATAGTCCATCTAGCCAAGTTTCCTATCTTCCAACAGTGCTCAGTGCATCAGAGGGAGTGAACAGAATAGACAATTTATCAAATGATCCATCCCCTGTTGTCCAGTCCTAGCTTCTAGCAGTTAGAGGTTTAGGAACACCTAAAATGTGGTAGTGTGCTCCTGACTATCTTGCCTAATAGCCATTGATGGACCTAGCTGCCATTAATTTATTTAATTCTTTTTTTAAACTAAGTTATGCTTTTGGCCTTCACAGCATCCCCTGGAAATGAGTTTCACAGGTTGGCTGTGCTCTGTGTAGAAGTATTTCCTTATGTTTGTTTTAAACCTGCTGCGTATTAATTTCATTGGGTGACCCCTGGGTTTTTGTGTTATGTGAAGGGCTAAATCATAGAATCAGGCCTGGAAAGGACCTTGAGAGATCATCTAGTTCAGTCCCCTGCATCATGGAAGGACTAAATATTATCTAGACAGTCCCTGACAAGTGTTTGTCTAACCCGTTCTTAAAAACCTCCATAACAGAGATTCCACAACCTCCCTAGGCAATTTATTCCAGTGCTCAACTACCCTGACAGAAAGTTTTTCCTAATGTCCAATGTAAACTGACCTAGCTGCAATTTAAACCCATTGCTTCTTGTCCTATCATCAGAGTATAAGTAGAACAATTTTTCTCCCTCCTACTTTTAACAACTTTTTATGTATTCAAAACCTGTTAGCATGTACCCTCTCAGTCTTCTCTTCTCCCAGAACAAACAAACCCCAGTTTTTCAATCTTCCTTCATGGTTCATGTTTTCTAGGGCTTTCATCATTTTTGTTGCTCTTCTCTGGACTTTGTCCAATTTGTTAACATCTTTCCTGAAATGTGGCATCCAGAACTGGACACAATAGTCCAGTTGGGGCCTAATTAGCATGGTGTAGAGCGGAAGAATTACTTCTTGTGTCTTGCTTACAACACTCCTGATAATACATCCCAGAATGATGTTTACTTTTTTGCACGAGTGTTACACTGTTGACTCATTTATTTTGTGATACACTATGACTCCTGGATCTCTTTCCACAGCACTCCTTCCTAGGCAGTCATTTCCCATTTTGTATGTACACAACTGATTGTTCCTTCCTAAGTGGAGTACTTTACATTTGTCCTTATTGAATTTCATCCTATTTACTTTAGATCATTTCTCCAGTTTATTCATATCATTTTGAATTTTTATTCTATCCTGCAAAGCACTTGCAACTGACAATTCCATATTCACTTTCTCCACACCATTGATGATTTTATAGATCTCTATCATATGCCCCGTTAGTCATTTCTTTCCTAAGCTGAACAGTTCCAGTCTTTTTAATCTCTTCAGATGGAAGCTGTTCCATACCCCTAATCATTTTTTGTTGTGCTTCCCTGTACTTTTTCCAGTTCTAATATCTTTTCTGAGATAGAGCGACCTGAACTGAACGCAGTATTTAAGATGCAGATGTACGATGGATTTACACAGTGGCATTATGATATTTAATGTCTTATTAGCTATCCCTTTCCTAATGGTTCCTAACATGCTGTTAGCTTTTTTGACTGCCATTGCACATTGAGCGGATGTTTTCAAAGAACTATCCATGATGACTCCAAGATCTATTTCTTGAGTGGCAACCACTAATTTAGACCCCATCATTTCATATATATAGTTAGGATTATGTTTCTCAATGCGTATTACTATGCAATTTATCAACACTGAATATTTAAAATGGGAACTCTTATTTCTGCTGGGTGTTTAGTAGCTTCACAAGAAAGAGAGCACAAATTACCATCACTGATTTACAATGGTCAGATTAAGAGGGGGGAAAATGAAACTAAATGTTTCAGAAAATAGGTAAAGTATCCTGCTGTGGCAAATTTGGATGATTTAGCTAAATGCTGAAAAGTTTTAACATTTTTTTCTGTAGTCAATTGGATACAAGAACTCAGCAACGCTCTTGAAGTCTTTGACTTGAATTCTCAGCTGTATGTATGCAATCATATATAATCACAACTATACAAAAGATTAGCTCTTTATTCTTTCCTAAAAAGATTTAATTTTTTTAATTGATTTTTTCATATGTGTGTGTGTGTGTGTGTGTGTGTGTGTGTGTGATTGTGATTGTGATTCAATTGTACTCATATTCCATTTATTTCAACTATATGCAATTCAATTCAGCAACAGGTAACTCAGGTTCCAGAGGTTTTCTCCTTCCATTGGTTTCACAGGAGGTAGGATGTCCACCCAGATAAAAACATTCATAGGAGTTTGAAGACACGGAAATGGATCAAGTGTTTTTCATTTTTCCCCTTAATAATTTTGTCTTCCAAAAGTGTTAAAGTCCTGGAGGGTAAAACTATTTGGAGTTTTCTTATTCCTCACTACACTATCAGATCACAAAGCCATATTTCAGCGATGGCCTAACATGAAAGGCAGTAGAAAGAAATAGAGATAGTGGCTCAGATCATCAAGTGAGCCAGAACAGAGCATAGGTGCACCTGAAAGGGGAGGGTCTATGATGGCTTCAGGTATACTTGGGACAACACGCATGGGACTTCTGGGGCTGGTTCAGCTCCCATCCTAATTTAGGTCAGCTGCTTCACCATTTGGGGATCACTGAAGAGTATTCTACTCTGCCCATATGGCCTTCTATCCCCATTATGCCATCAGCATGTACCCTGCACTATGGGTGGGCTAAGAGAAGGTGATGTAGAGTTGGCTGTGCCATATGTAGATTCTTCTATACAAGGAGACTCCATAGCTGTCCTGTTAGATCAACTTTGACAGGACCCAAAGGAGGAGAAGGGGCAAAGGTAGGGTTACACAATCCAAAGGGCAACCAAAGTCCAAATCAGCCTGTAACGAGGTATTGCCGGGGCTCGACCCTCCCTGGAGAGGAGGGGAACCACACAGTCCTTGACCCACTGTCCGAGGGCTTCTGTCCTCGGGACTGGCGTCAACAGTTCGGGTAGTTCAGGCCCTGTAGGCGGGACGGAACAGCGGCACAGTCAACGGGGCCCAGCCCTGGGTTCGGGCGGGGCACCAAACCCACAATTATACTAGCTCCGACCCTCCTGGTTCAGGGTTGAGCAGTCAAGAGTTCGGATAGCTCGGGCCCCTTGGGGCAGGACCGAGCAGTGGCACAGCCAAAGGGGGGCCCAGCCCCTGGTTTGGGCGGGCACCAAACACACAGTTATAGCAGCTCCATTTAAAAGCCCTTCTTAGGTCAGGAAGAGGGGGATTCTGCCACGCGGGGACAGGTGGCAGGGGTAACGCAGGCCCACCCACTCCACTGCGTTCCAGCCCGGGGCCCTAGTAGCGGCTGTCACCGCTGAAGGTGGTCAGTGGGGATCCTGACCGCAACTCACTGCCATTGGTATCGGTACATCTGCAGCCTGACTAGAGTCGACTGCCCCCGGGCTACTTCCGATATCCCCCTGCGTGCCTACCTGGTCCGTGGTGTCAGCTTCAGGGAAGTCCAGCACCACAGGTTCCTCCCAGCTAGGGCTGGGCGGCAGGTCCGGCAGCTCCCCCGGGAAGTCCGGCCAGGCTTTTTCTCTATTGTTTCCTAACCTTGCTTTATATCTGATTCAATAGCTTCCCTACAGTTGGGGCTCCTCAGGGTAGTAGCAGGGACGGGGCGGCTCTGGCAGCTCCTCGTCGTAGCGAGCGCAGGGAAGCTCTGGCCAGTCAGGGCACCGGCCTCGGGCCTCAGCAACTTCCCAGTCACGAGCACCTGCTGGCAGGTCTGCTCCTGACGGCAGCTGGGCTCCAACTGAGGGCTGAGGGCCGGCTTTTATGCTTCCGGGTCGCCGCTTGACCCTCTGAAGGGCGGGACTACCGCTCCGTGGCCCCACCCCTATAGGTGACTGATGGTGCTCGACCCTCCCTGGGGAGGAGGGGAGCCACACCGCCTCGTTACACAGCCCATGTCATAAACATATAGCTAAGGGTAGCATAAAATCCCTCCTTTACCTGTAAAGGGTTAAGCAGCTCAGATAACCTAGTTGGCACCTGAAAAAAAAGGAACAATGAGGGGAGAAGATACTTTCAAATCAGTGAGAGAAGGTTTTTGTTTTGTGTTCCTTTGTGTTCTCTCTGGGTCAGCAAGGAACCAGGACAGGGAAAATACATCTCCCTAAGCCATAGCTGAATTAAGCATCTAATATTACAGAAATAGTACGTAAATAGTAAGGAAATACGTTAGATTATCTTTTGTTTTTGCTTGTGAATTTTCCCTGTGCTAAGAAGGAAGTTTATCCCTGATTTTGTAACTTTAAAGTTTTGCCTAGAGAGGAAATCCTCTGTGTTTTGAACCTGATTACCCTGTAAATTTCCTTCCATCCTGATTTTACAGAGGTGCTTCTTTTACTTTTTCTTTATAATAAAGTTCTATTATTTAAGAAACTGACTGGATTTTTAGTTTTGATCCATAGCCTGCCTGGGACATCACAGACATTACTGCAGTGAAAGGTCACGTTAGGGATAGTAGGGATCTTCTCTGATTTAGCAGCAATGAGAAAGCCTCTGGGCACTCCTTCAGGAGATGAAAAAGAAATAATTAAATACATGCAGGAGCATCCTCCCTCCCCTTGCTGGATAATCATACTCTGCTGCAGATATATTGGCAGGATCTACTTAACAGAATACAAGAAAACAAGGAACAATTACTTGGAATGCCTCCGGTGTCTTGGGCTTAAACAAGATGAAACACTCACTCACATGAACAAATTTAAACTAAGTGGGAAATTTGGGACCAGGAAGGAAATTTCTCCCCAGGGCACCCTGGAATTTGTTTTTTCTTGTTTATTTTTTTCTTTACCTTCCTTGGGAACATTAAAAAACGGGCGCTGTCATTATGATCAGTTGGACTTAGTCCATATGACCAGCTTAGTGCAGTCGTAGAGGGTCAGTCACTGAAAAGACCACGTCTTCTCTCTCTCCTGTGATTCCCTCTTAATCTGAGAAGTTCTCATAAGAAATAAAGAAGTTGATAAAATCATTTTATTGCCTGACAGGAGGGGAGACTGCCTTAATTTTGTTGTCACTAGGAGTCTAAATGTATAAGGACAGCTGCTGTGCTCAAGCAACAATGCAATCAGTTAATGCTTTCAGCAGGGAGACATTAGCTGCTTTTTCCTCCTATCAAGCAAGTAGAAACAAACTTTTTATTTTGGGAACTTTTTAGAGAATGCATCTTTTTTGCATGAGCTTCTTAGAACTGAGGGAAGGTGAAGACGACAATAGAACAGTGGCATATCATGGACGGTCTTCCCATTGCTGCATATGGCCTACTGATTTTTGTGTTATTTGGCATTTTGACTGGATATTGGCCATATACATTCCCTTAGCCTAATTCTGGTGATTAGCCAGAAGAGAAGAAATAACATGAACAGTATACTATCCATTTAAGGCCTACTAGTGCACCAGTGAAGTCATGGGGAGTTTTGCCATTGACTCCAGCTTAAGCAGGATCCAACTGTAGGGAAGCTATTGAATCAGATATAAAGCAAGGTTAGGAAACAATAGAGAAAATAGATAACCTTCAGGGACAGACAAAATCAAGGTAATAAAATGGAGACATTAGCTACTGGCACATTCCCAGTAACTGTATATCTAGGGACAACAGAATAAACAGGGATACAAATTTAAAAAAAGTATAAGTAGCTGTGACACAATCTATTGCTTTGCCCCAGAGCTGAAGAAATGTAGGACTCGTTAAGCCCTAGAAACAGGTTTCAGTTGCTTAGTATGCACACTTCTAGACTTATCCTTAGAAAAGCTTTTAAAGAGTGATGAAAAGAAGGATCACAGCAAGCGCAGCCCTGTTTTGGCAGATTTCATTGTACTCTGTTTTCAGACATTCCGTATGGATCTTGATTAATCTACAATTCAAGAGTCCTCCTTCAAAAATAGGTCAAGAAAAGATGACTGAGGTTTACACCAGATTTTATCAATCGGTCCTCCACTGCCGGAGTGCACTTGTGCGGAAGGATGTGGAGAATAGAGAAGGGTGATTTCAAGTAATTTCTCCCCCTTTCCATGTTACTAACATTTTCTAGTCTAGAGAAACAAATCTTAATAGCTCTGTCTCTTAGGCCAGGTCTACACTGCGACTTTAAATCGGTTTAATGGCCGATATACCGATTTAACGCTGTATCCGTTCACACGACGTCGTCATTAATATCGAGTTAAATGGCTCCTTAAATCGATTTCGGAACTCCTCCCAAACGAGAGGAGTAGCGCTAAATTCCATTGGTTTGATAACTCGGATTAGGGTTCATGTGGACGGAAATCGACGTTATTGGCCTCCGGGCGGCATCCCAGAGTGCAGCACTGACCGCTCTGGACAGCAATCTGAACTCGGATGCACGGGCAGTTAAACAGGAAAAGCCCCGCGAACTTTTGAATTACATTTTCCTGCCCAGCATGGAGCTCTGATCAGCACGGCTGGCGATGCAGTTTGAAATCGAAAAAGAGCTCTAGCATAGACCGTATGGGAGATACTAGGTCTGATCGCTGTATGGGGAGACAAATCTGTTGTATCCAGCTCCGTTACAGAACACGAAATGCACCAAGCGTTTGAAAAAAACTCCAGGATACACCAGCGCTGTGTGACAAGCGTAACGGGAAGCCAGAGAGCTCAAATGGACGCTCATGAAGGGAGGGGGGTACTGAGGACTCCCGCTATCCACAGTCCACAGCAGTCTCTGAAAATTATTTGCATTCTTGGCTCAGCTCCCAATGTCTGTAGGTTCAAACACAGTGTTTGGCGTGGTTCAGGGAACAGCTCCTCAGTTTATTTCCCCCCACCACCACGTGAAAAAAAAAGGGAAAGATTGCTGTGCTATGGCGTTTGCTCAATGCACTCCGCGAAAAAGGCGCCAAAGGGTTGTCTGCTGCCTTCACAAAGGGAGGGTGAGGCTGTACCCAGCACCACCCGGGGCAGTGTTTTCTGCCCATCAGGCACTGTGCTCTCAACACGGAAGTGGGGAATATGGATAGCTGAGGAACAGCTACCCACAGTGCACCGCTCCTGAAATCGATGGTAGCTTTGGACCATGGACGCAAACAATCGATTTCGGGATCCCACTGTGGACGCGCCTAACCTTTTATTAGATCTGTTTTGTAATATCGGTTTAAGCTAATTCGAAATAATCGTGCAGTGTAGACGTACCCTTAGTACCAATACAGGGATGTAACTCCCACTATGCTAGTCATACGGGTTCTCTTCATGACTTCGTGGACACTATGATTAAAAAGAACGACAATCACAATTAACTATAACTATTTTATGCGTAAAGAAAGGGGAAATTAAAAACCAAACAAAACAGCAAACAGTTATTTTGGTTACAGTCTCTTCTTTATGGGCTTCTGTGGAGAACTTTCACCAGAGATGATACCATTCAGAGGTGGTCTATTCTTTGTTCTCAAAATCAGGAGTAAGTCCTTTTTTATGGACCACAGATGACTAACAGTTTAAAGATGGGCAAAATATTTCATTTGATCATAGAATCATAAAATATCAGGGTTTGAAGGACCTCAGAGGTTATCTAGTCTAATCCCTGCTCAAAGCAGACCAATCTCCAAGTAAATCATCCCAGCCAGGGCTTTATCAAGCTTGACCTTAAAAACTCTAAGGAAGGAGATTCCACAACTTCCTAGATACACATTCCAGTGTTCACCACCCTTCTAGTGAAAAAGTTTTTCTAATATCCAACTAAACCTCCCCCACTGCAATTTGAGACCATCACTCCTTGTTCTGTCTCTGGGACCACTGAGAACAATCTAGATCCATCTTCTTTTGAAACTCCCTTTCAGGTAGTTGAAAGCAGCTATCCAATCCCACCTCATTCTTGTCTTCTGCAGACAAAAAAATCTCAGTTCCTCAGCCTTCATCAAAGTTATGTTCTCCAGCCCCAAAATCATTTTTGTTGCCCTCTGCTGGACTGTCTCCAATTTTTCCAATCCTTCCTGTGGCGTGGGACCAAAACTGGACACAGTACTCCAGGTGAAGCCTCACCAATGTCAAATGGAGAGGAATGATCATGTCCTTTGATATGCTGGCAATGCCCCTACTTATAAGTCCAAATGCCATTAGCCTTCTTGGCAACAAGAGCACACACTGTTGATTCATATCCAGCTTCTCATCACTGTAACACCTGGGACCCTTTTCTGCAGAACTGCTGCCTAGCCATTCGTCTCTAGTCTGTAGCAGTGCATGGATTCTTCTGTTTAAGTGCAGGACCCTGCACTGTCCTTGTTGACCTCATCGATTTCTTTTGGCCAATCCTCTAGTTTGTCTAGGTCCCTCTGTATCTCTCCTACCCTCCAGCATATCTACCACTCCTCCCAGTTTTAGCGTCATCTGAAACTTGCTGAGGGTCATCATCAGTCATTAATGACGATATTGAACAAAACCAGCCCCAGGACCAACCCTTGGGGCACTCCACTTGATATCGGCTGCCAACTAGACATAAAGCCATTGATCTTTACCTGTTGAGCCCGACAATCTAGCTTTCTATCCACCTTATAGCCCATTCATCCAGCACACACTTCTTTACCTTGCCGGCAAGAATACTGTGGGAGACCATATCAAAAGCTTTACTAAAGTCAAGGAATGACATGTTCACTGCTTTCCCCTCATCCACAGAGCCAGTGCAGGTGAGTCTTGTTTGGTTTATTATGGATAACCTAAACAGGCTGTGGACAAAGGTGTGTAATCTCCACTAAGTTCTATAACAAAGAAAGAACTGAGTCAAAGTAAGCAATATAAGGAGCTGCCTTGAGACCCACAAATGAATGAATATTCACAATTTTAAATTTGAATTAAATCCCACTATATCTTTTTGTTTACCAATGTGAATTTATATCTCCTTTCCAGAAATACACTGTCTAAACAACTATGTGTTTAATAGGAGAAGCTGTTAGTATCTTAAATTACCATAGAATTTCAATATCCATTTAAAATCACTGAAGATACATTTTAAACTAATTCTTTGGCAGTGCTCTATAACTTCATCTCACCAATACATGACTTTAACATGGATTATGTCATCTGAACTGGAAAGCTGATTATTCGTACTGCTCCTCTGTGGCTGTTTGTTCTTCTTATCAGGGGCAGCTCCAGATATTTCACCACCCCAAGCAGGGTGGCATGCCACGGGAGGTGCTCTGCCAGTCGCCAGTCCACTGGAGCTGCCTGCCGCCCTCCTGGCGACCAGCAGAGCGCCCCCCGTGGCATGCCACCCCAAGCACGCACTTGGCGTGCTGGGGTCTGGAGCCACCCCTGCTTCTTAGCTGTAGTTTTGCAGCTGCTGGTTCCTTGCAGTGATGAAAACTTGCTAGATTGTCGGGCTCTACAGGTAAAGATCAATGGTTTCATGACTAGTTGGCAGCCGATATCAAGTGGAGTGCCCCAAGAGTTGGTCCTGGGGCTGGTTTTGTTCAATATCTTCATTAATGATCTGGTATGGATTGCACCCTCAGCAAGATGAAATGAACAGGATGAATCATGATGAGCTCTGTAAAGGCTACCGTTATATTGGTTTAGTTGGAATAAATGGGCCAAAGGTGTTAACGTAACCTAGTCATTGTCCAACTTTAAACAGGACAAAATCCCTTTAACCTTTTATTAACTATACAGACAAATAAAAACAGTTAAAGTAAAGTATTAAGTAAGACTTTCATTTTGACAACACTTTTTGTTCCCTTTCTGTTTGGCTGGTATAAAAATGGTAATAACTATCCATTTGGGTAAATGAAGTTAGTTGAGATGAGCTGGAGCTGCTGTTGTCATAGGTGCCAACTCTGTGGGTGCTTTGGGGCTGGAGCACCCTGGGAAAAAATGGTGGATGCTGAGCACCCACCGGCAGCCCCCCCTACCAGAACCTCGCCTTCCCTGCAGTGCCTCCTGTCCGCCGGCGGGCCCTGACAATCAGCGCTTCCCCCTCCCTCCTAGTGCCTACCGCCTGCCATGGATCAGCTGTTTCACAGCATCACAAGGCACTGGGAGGAGAGAGGGGAGGAGCTAGGATGCAGTGCACTCAGGGGAGGGTATGGAACTGGGTGGGAAAGAGGTAGGAAGGAAAGGGGTGGAGTGGGGGTGGGGCCTGGGTGGAGCCGTGGGGAACACCTCCCAACAGATTAGAAACTCAATGCCTATGGCTGTTGTTATTGTTGCTGTTGTCAAATTCAATCCCTTTTCATCTCAGGCCATATTTGGGATTTAGCTGGAGCTGGTAGAAGTGTCAATGCCATCTGTATCTCTATGCCACTCTGGTCAAGACATCTCTCAGGATTATGAAGACGAAGGCTTAGTGTCCCAGAAAACTGTGGGATGGAAGACATGATAGTGAAGCTTGCTCCAGAGCCTCCATCTGTTCTTCCATCTTTTATCCCCAACGTTTCTTTCTTTAAGGACCCAAAAAGGGAGTGATAGGTGGAATAGCCCATCCCCTTTTTATTTGTTTTAGTACATTAATTTCTGGTTCTACTTCTTCTGTTTTGCCAAGCATGATATCAACACAGTCCTTGAGTTATATGAGTCGTCTGTTGTGTTTAGTCTAATTCAGTCCATCTCCTTTTTGTACCTTTTCCCATTAATGTTTGTCACTATAAGTTACTGTGACATTTTATGAGCTTTCACATACTTTTTACAGCTGAACTCACAATTAGTGTAAATTTGTAGGTCCAATTATCACAAAAGTGGGGATCAAAGAGCATTGCTCATTCATTTCAGAAAGACTTTATACCACTCTCTTTTAATTTTGCTGAAAGAGGAAGACACACCCCTTTCAGGGCTAGCTGTATTCAAAATTTAGCTGTTGTAATGCTTTTATTGGCTTAATGCCTTCAAGGGTTAGTCTTAGTAACATCTTCATCTCATGAAGACGTTGTCTGTCTAATGCATATATAGCATACATTATTGAATTTTCCTCCCCACAGATGGACTGTGACTCCAAACAGTGGAGTTCTATTTCAATGTCTCACATAGGACTCCTTGTGTATGCCACTTAGGGTGAGATTTTCAAAAATAGTCCAGTATTTAGCCTAACTCTGCTCCCAGTGAGGTCAATGGTAAAACTTACATTGACTTGAATGGGAGCAGACCTGAGTACTGTTGAAAACCCCATCTTTAACCTTTTTTGCACATTGAAATCAATGGGAGTCATTTCATTGCCTTCAGTGGCAGTTGATTCAGGTTATCTCCTCAGTTATGCATCTGTAAAATGGGGATACTACTACTCATCAGGGTGTTGGAAGGATGTAACTGAAATATGCTCATTAAATAACAGTTGAAAAGCATTACATATCTTACAAATAAAATGAGAAACTAACACTTGAGCCTTGCCTGAAAGAAGGCTGATTTTAAAGGCTGCAAACAGAACAGTTACTAAGAGAGTTTGACTGATAATTTGGTGAAGTGTCTAATAAGGGACCACAACTAAAGCTTTAGATCATGATTTCATACTACAAACATATGCATCACAAGAACAGAAATTTCAGAATGTCTTAATGATTTAATATTTATTACTAACAGTCTGAAACATTGGAGGTAATTGGATGTTACACCTCAAAAAAGGTGGATTGGGGAAACAGGGTAAGTTGATACCCCAAAAGCATAGAAATTAGACTTCAGAGATGTTTGTGAATGGAACACTCAATAGTTAAAATGTTTTATTATTACTGAGAAAGATAAAAAAATGAATGCACTACAATATATATAGACAGAAGAGTCACAAACAGGATGAATTGCCACCTGCAATATCTATGTGCATATAGACTGCATGTGAAGTTCAATATTTCTTCAAAGGGAGATCTGAAAATAAAAAGCAATAATGCAAACATTAGAAAGTTATTAGGTGTTGTTACATTAAAAATGCATTTGAGATTTCTGACATGGAAAAGTATTTGAAATGGTAACCCAGATTCCTCCTCTAGGGAAAGAAAAACACCCTAAAACGAATAATTTGGAGCAAGATAGTTTAGCACTTGTTCACTGAAGGAATCCCATTGGTTTGACTTGCACAGGACTTGGCAAATTAATCCCTCATCTTCCATCCTCTGCTGAGCTAAAAAAATTCAGAAGATTTGAGGTCACTTTCAAACTTAAGTCTCCTAAAAGAAAACATAAAAAGCAGTGTGCTGTATGCAAATAGACAAGGCCAGATTAAAATCTTTCAAGCACTAACGGTAATAGACAGCAAGAGTAGTACAAAGCAGACAAAAAAGGGAATATATTTAAATATAAGAAAGTGGCAACATTATGAACTGAAAAGAAATATGGGAATGATGGTTTTAATAATTCTTTAAAACTATTACTATTACTAACACTGGCTGAAATAAAAGAATTTTTTTAATTTACTTTTAGCTCCAATCTTAACCTTATTCATCATTATTAAATGTTGGAAGTTTAAATATTTAATATAGATGATATTAAACTATTTAAGAACAACTGAAGCCTTTGCAAGAGAACCTGATTAATTTCTAAAAATTGTGCATAATGTTGGGACCAGACACATTAGAAAAAAACAGAAGACAAAATAAAATTGTTGATTAAATCATTTATTTATATTATTTGTCTTAATTTCAGAGATTACTGAAGAGGGATTTAAAGAAGATGAATTAGTTTTAGGAAATGACAAATAAGTCTTTTATAGGGACCAGTGATTATGTGAAGGTGTATTGAAAATAGAAGAAAGAATGTTATGTAGACGTGCTGGACAGATACTATAATGTAATTTAGATATTAATCCAGAAAAGTGAATTAACAGAATCAGCTAGTTGGACATTTTCATGAGATCTTTTTACTGTCTTGTAAAAAACGCCTACAAAGAATTAATTGAGGTTTTGTATCAAAGAAAAATCGCCAGTGGTAGGAGGATGGGAACAGGTTTCAGTTCTCTTGAAAAGATTAAACATGGCTTTCAAATCATTTAATTAATTTTATTGTTTGTTCTTCTTAGGGGAATCTTTGGAGTTTGTTGTTTTTCTTCTTCGCTTTCCTCCCTCCCTCCTGAAATGCCCCCTTGTAGAGATTCTCCTTTGTGACATAAAGGATCTCTCCAAAGTCTGCAAAGATTGCTCTGAGCCTCAGCCAGAGCAGCTCACTGACAGATCTAACTAAGCAAAGATGCTATGACCTTGGTGAAAACCATTCATGATCTGATATTTTCAACATATCTGGGGATTTTGTAATGACTGTGTTTGTCCTGGGGAGATCTCAAGGAATGGTACTTTGAGGCTGTAATAAGCCTCTGTCCCAAATCTGGACCTTAGCGTCCAAAATCTGGGTGCTTAGCATGAACCTCCAAGCTTAATTACCAGTTTGGATCTTATCTCGCTGCCACCAATCAGGATTCTGAGTACCTGACAAACTCTCTGGTCTCCCCAAACCTTTCCCTGGGGGACCCCCAAGACTCAGATGCCCTGAGCCTCCAACAAAGGGAAATAACCCACTTCCCTTCCTGCTCTTTACTTCCTCCCAGATTTTCCCGCCCTGGGGATACTAGGAGATTTCCCTGCTTCAATCCCTTGAAACACAAAACAGAGAGGACGATTTACCTTCCCCCCTCCTTCTTCTCCCCCCTCCCAGTCTTTCCCTGAGAGAGACAGTACTCCTGGCACAGAGATTCCTATCCCCTTGCCTTAACTAGGAAAAGAAAATCCAACAAGTTTTAAAAAGAAAGCTTTATATAAAAAAGAAAGAAAAAACACATGACATGATCACTGCATCAAGATGACATAACACAGGGCTATTGCTTAAAAGAAAATATGAATAATCAGCCTTATTCAAAAAGATATCCAATTTAAACATTCCAGCAACTCCACACATGTAAATACAAAATACAATATAAACCTATTGCTTTTCCTTTTGTACTCACAACTTGGGAACAGAAGGGTAGAAAGAAGCTTGGAGATAGAAAAAAAAAAAAAAAGCTCTTCCCTCATAGCCGAGAGAAAACAAACAGGCAGAACAAGACAAAACACACCCAGAAGTTCCCTCCCTCACTTTGAAAAATCCGGTTTCCTGATTGGTCCTCTGGTCAGGTGTTTGGTTCCCTTTGTTAACCCTTTACAGGTAAAAGAAACGTTAACCCTTAGCTATCTGTTTATGACAGAGGCATTGTAGTGATGTGACATTTGCCTTTGGAGAAGTAGCATTAAAAGATGGATAGGCCAAATTATATTTGTGAGATAAGATTATGAAGTAGGACTGACTTTGCATGGGTGTGGAGAAAGAGGCTTATTTTTAGAAGGTTAAAACGATCTGTCAAATGAAATACTTTCATCAAGGAGTTCAGACTAAGTTTCTCAAGTCAATGGACCCTGAAAACTTCTGAAGAAAAGGAATATAGTGAGAATGCAAATAAACAGAATTGAGAGACTATTTCAAAACGTATGAATTCACATACAGTAAATAATCAACAGCTATTGTTATGAAAACCAGGAACATGTCAAAAAGAGAAAGAAAATTAAACTGACTATAACCAAGCAGAAAATAACGCAGTTACTGTTAACAGTAGTTACGAGAACGGCCTTTATCTCTGGGGAAAGAAAATCTCCAAAATTCTCCATTCAACCTTTTCAGCCATACCACAGTGCTCAGAAACGTACATTCTTCCCTCTTGTAAGGCAACTGTATTTTAAGTTGGATATTTTAATACCTACCTGTGTGCTGTAAAGTAGATGCCATGTTTCATTTCAGAGGTGCCTGCCCTTCACTGGTAAATGAAGTGATTTCTGTATAGTTAAGAACTTTGGGCAACTTTGAGATTAATGAAATCCTAAAAATGTAGGATATTGTTATGTCACAAGTCAGCAGATGGCACTGTCACAGATAGTTTCTCTTTTTCTTGGAAAGCGAGCAAGTTTTTAGTCCTTGAAGAGACACTGTATTGTCAGTTTTGTTATGTGATGGCCCTTTGAAATAAGCTGACACAGATGGAGTTTGATCTCTGCTTCATTCTGTATTTCGATAGAATTCTTGGGAGTAGCATCCTGGAAATTAGGCATTGATAAGGGGATGGAAATGTCTGGAAGAGGAGATTACCTATATCATCTTTGTGATTGTCTTTGACCCAGGAATGGTGTATGTGTAATTAAAGCAAGTTGCACTTTAAATATATTCAGACTCTGTTTCATGGTTTTCTTCTCCATTACCGCTTGTCAGAAGGATGTTAGGGGTGCTGGAATGGTCACTAGTGCCAGCAGAAGGGGCAAAAATATTATCAATAGACCTGATTGGGAAATGGGAAACAAAGAATGCTAGAAATTAATTTTCATTCTGAATCAAGATTTCACTGTTTTTGAAAGCTCACAATCAGAAAATGTCAGATTTCTAGATTTTAACAGCAGCTTCTCTATGGCAGGTGACTTTTGTTTAATTCTACCTGGAAGTCATAATCATATTCTACCCTTAAATTATGCTCGGACATAATGCCCAATGACATCATCTGCTCAAATGGAGTAAATACAGAATGTGTGTCCGTGTGCTTCTGAAAGTTTTAGAGCCAGACTGTTTTCTCACTGAAGTCAATTGAAAGGATCACATTGATTTCTATGAGGGCTGGGAACAGGCTTTTACTGCATTGCAGTTGACAATTTCTAAGCAGTATTTTTCTCAAATCCTGAGCCTGTAGAAAACAGAATATATTTTCCCTTCTTTTAAATAAGTCCTAAAGTGTATACAAATAAGAAGATACAGTAGATGTGGTTTCTCTCCTCCGTGGTTCTTTGAAATTGCTCCCCTTCAACTTTTGTCTTTTAAAAACAGATGACTTCAAACAGCTCTTAGAACTCTAGAGAAAGCTGTAAAATGTTTCTTTTCAGGCAAAATATTTTGTTTCTCAATTGAATTATAAAGATAGGATTTAAGTTGAAAAAATATATAAACAGAGAAATCATATTAAAGAATTGTCATCTTTTGGAAAGTCAATCTCTATTTTCAGGTTAGAAGGATTTGGGGCACACTCCAAAAGACAATTTATTTTCCCAGGCTTGGAATGAAGTAGGGCTTTGATGAGAGCTCATGTTTGCAGGGGAGTGGAGTTTTGCTGGGTAGAGATTTGTTCCTAAAAGCAGCTTAGGAGCTGTTCCAGTGCCAGATTCCTATAACCTTGTTCACGCTGAGTATGACCAGACTCTGTAAGTAATCCCACTGAAATCAATGAGACTACTACTAGTGAATTAAGGTATTAGTCATTTTGAGTAGGATGGCCAGATTTGGTCTTAAATAAATAAATAATGTTTGGGGCCCAGATCCTCAGCTGGAGTGATGTTGCTATACATCCAACCCTTGAAGTTTCTACTGTTCATATTTAAGTTTGAGTCTCCAGAAAACAATATAAGAACATCTCCTTGTCATCACCTCATATCTGAGAAAATTATTGTACTAGGTGTACTCAACTCAGATTTTGTAGATTCCTCATCAGGCAAACACCCAAAACTGACAATTTAAAGGATGGTGCCGTATCTTCGTAGATGAGTTCAAACTAAATTTAGAGTGATTTGTTTATTTAGCCACCTATATCTCACCAACGTTGAGAAACTTGGCCCTGCAGAGTTGCAAGCATTAAAAATAATAATAATAAAAATAAAGGAGAGCTACTTAAAATTAAGCTTTAATGATCTGCATTTTGAATGAGAAACTAAATTAAATTTATGCTAATATGATACATATATTCTTCCCCGAAAGATACCATTAAAATGGGACTATACGGATCAACAGTTTAATAACTATGGTTGTCGGTTACAATTATTCAAACCGTTTTGCTGATCAAAGTTTTAAAAAACTTGGATTGAATTCCCTTGATAACATCCATGAGTAACTTAGAATACAGGAATAGACTGAAAATAAAATGTTTTAGTTTAAATTTATTAGGTAGGTAAATTTTTCATAATTGATCAAATAAAAGTTAGTATTGCACAGTAAGCAATTACACAATTTATTATTTTAATTTAATTTTAATATCATATAAATAAGATCCCATAAAATAGTAGAGTAATAACCAAAGAACTTTTGTAAAATAATGCTTATGTTAAACCTGTTTGTGCACCCTGCCAAATTTCTAAGAGCTCAAAGATAGAATCAAAATCTTCAAAAATACTTAGCTAAGGAAATATGCCAGATATTGCCATATGGCAACTGTTAATAAGTGTTGATCATACTTGAACTGAATATACATGCCAGGTACTGTAAGTGTCCAACATGCAGGAGTTCCATTTGCAGCATGTTTGCCGGAAGGAATCTGTTTGTATCTTCCACAAGTTTCATTTAGACCCGGAGAATTCAGCAACCACCTCTGAAGTGAGAAGTTCCAGCATCTCAGGGCTCATTCAATCTTTGCCCTTTGTGCTTAGACTGTCATTTAGGTTCTCAGCTCATGCCACTTGTAATAGTAGATTTTTGATATAGCTGTGTCTCTGTTAGGAACAGGACTAAGACTAGAAACTTGTTTCACACTGATCAGATGGTAATGACTTTGTCATTTCCAGACTCAGCCAGAAGTGATCCATTGACCTAGAGTTGAAAAACTACACCTCCCATTACCAATACCTTGAAATCATCCAGTTTCTACTTTGTTTTACTTTTGAATCTAACTCTGCTGTTAAAGAAACATTTAAAACGCACGTGTCCAGTAGTCGTTATATTTACAAATTCTGACTTTGTGGCTTTTAAACCAGCATGAAGAACGAATTAAATCAAGCATGGAAGCACGGTAAGGAACATGTTTTTAACAGCTGGCCTTTATTTTTGCATTCACTATTTGCCTCTGATTATTTTAAGCCCCAAAAATGTGAATTTGAAAATTGAGACCCAGTTAATGCTAGGAGGAAGATCAGATCTTAGATTATAAATAGGCAAATGCTTTAATTTCCATTTTGTCAAAAGCATTTTAAGGTGCTCTTATCTCGTTGCTCTGTCACTGAAACTAAAATAGTGTCTTCTGAAGAAAGACATGCAGAAGTGATTGTTAGGGTCTGATCTTGCAACCGCAACCCAGACATTTCTATTTACTTCAATGAGACTAATTTTCTGAATAAGGACAACTGGTGTGAGTAGTTGTTTCCCAACTGAGCCCATAAATTAAAGTTCTTTGGAGTCAAGGACATGTCTTATCTATGCCTGTAAAGTACTTTGTACATTTACAGTGCTCTGTGAATGATTATTAATAGCACAGGATAAGGAATGAATGAGGCAACTGAAGTGAATTCAGAATTCCGAGGTCTGACATTTTACTGAAAAACCATTTATAGCCATTTAAAAAGTCTCTTTATTCTCCCTTTGGAGTTATCCAAAGTGGCAGAGAAGGGCAGGGAAGGGGCATAATCCTCACCTCCACCAGCCCATGGAAATGGGCCATCATGAAGGGGGAGCGTATCCTAGAAATGGGTGTAGAAATGCACACACTCCCCACGTGTGCTATGAGTTCTGGGAGACATTCTGCAGAGTGCCAGTAGGTGCTTCTCTTGAAGGTGCAGCTCAGCACGGCCCGCAACACAGGGCTCACTGTCTTAAAGATACAATTAAACTGATGCAGTTTAGAAGAGAACGTGACATGTTAAGCTATCGCTATCCGTATGTTTATATTGCAAAGTTTGTTAAACAATAATATGATTAAAGAAATGTTTCCCTAAACACCGTAGTCAAAACATTTTGCATGTCAGTTCTCTGAAATTCATCTAAATCCTTTGCTCTGTGACATTTATCATTGTTCAGTTCTAGCAAAGGTTATTGTTTTATTTCCCAATGACTTTCTGACCTGTCTTTAAAGTCAGCAATCCAATCAGTCTTAGCTGACATACAGAAAATAGTAACATATTGACTTTTACAAGAGGTAACAGAACATGAAGAGAAGAAAACTTGGCACTGAATTTTCCTTATGAATGGAAGTGTCAACAAAACAAGAGAAATATCCACTCTTCATATAGTCAGTGTATTTTCTATATACTGCATGTGCTTCCTATATGTGTGTACACTTTTATATAAAGTGACATCAATGTACTTCTGAACTTATCTCCTGAGATTGACTTAGGGATTCTAGTTTAAAAAAATGTAACCTTTGATTTGATAAAAACATGGTGGTTCATCTCTTTATGGATTCCTAAAAATGGAAAGAAATTAAATTGCTTAAGGCTGTGTGTTTGGCTTCATGGAAGACCTCAGCCTTCAGAAATTGGAAATGGCTTCCAATCCATCTAAAAATCCAATGCAAAATTTCTCCTTATAATTTTCAAGGTCCTTTCCTATTCTCCAGCCTGGTCTCTTGTCTCACAAAAATGGGAAACATTTTCTCCCATGATATCCCACCTTCTGGACCTTTCTGACTTTCTTCAAATCCCATCTCAAGACACATGATTAATCATCATACTAGTTCCAGTAAAGTGTATGCTTAGAGAAAATAAAGGATAAAGGATACATCCATTTTCAAATACGTAATATGTTTTAGATTGGCTAAACAAAATGATTAGTAGTGCTGATTGGAGTTTTCAGAATTTTCAGTTTAAAGAATCTTGAATTTCCATCAAAGAACAGAGAAACTGTTCAGTGACACTTTCATATTTTGGCATTAAACCAGTTGCTCTGGAGAAAATACAAAGTATACAATCAACAGTATTGTAGAACGCTGACACAAATCTGGCTCAACAGGGAAATTAGCTAAAATGAATAACAACTGAGGACTGTTCAGTGGCCTTGTGAGTTGAATGCCTCAGTGCAGCTCCTAAGTGACTGATGACCACAACAACAGCAACAAAACAAAATGAAACTGTCACTAATTGACAGTTTTTGCTGGCAGTCTCATCACAGAAAACAAATAATATTTCTCTCCATGTCAAGGCTATAGCAAACTGGGGGACTTTCCCAAGCACAATAGTTTCCTTCAAATCTACTTAAAAGAGCAGTAAACTCCATCTCACTAATTATTATTAGTTCTTCATGGAATAATATAATGAAATAATTGTTGCCTTAGTGCGCTGAAGCCATAGGGGTCATTTAAATGCAAATATATTGAATGAAAAAGCTACATGTTGCTGATAAAACTCCAGAACTTCTTAATTTAACATTTCAGTCTTTTGAACTGGTTTAGTAGATTTTAGAAATGAATCCAATATAGGAAAGTGGACATAGGTTGAAAATGACACCACAGTTCAATATTTATGAAGTATCGTTTTTTCCCCTTAGAAATAAAGATGTTCAGGACCAACTGTTTACCTCCCCATAGTGAGGTGGAGTGACCTCCCTCCAAGGCTGATTGGGAGGAACCACTCCCTGCCCCCTGGTGGGCAGAGCTAGGCCAGGCCTGCCACCAATGTCAGAAGCAGAGGGGAGGGGCAGGAAGTATAGGAGGCAGGGCTTCCAGCTCATTTGGGCTGGAGCCAGAGAAGGATGCCTTGCTGCCATCTGCCAAATACCCAGAGGGCTAAAGCCTGACGGTGTTTGCTGTCTTCCCCAGCCAGAGAGGCTGGACTAAAGACTGCTAACTACTCTGCATTGCCTAGAGGCCTGGAGCCAGATGGTGGTTGCCATCTACCCAAGTGAGGGAGCTTGGGTGATTGCTAGTACTTGCCCTAGGGTCCTGGGCCTAGACCACTAACTGCTACTATACCTTACTAATCCCCTGCCAATTGATTATCGATAGCTAGGTGGCATAGTGAGATGGAGTGGCCTCCCTTCGAGGCTGACCAAGAGGAACCACTCAAAGCCACTACATCCCCTCTTTCCTTTCTATCTGTATGTGAGATCCCAAACCCAGTGAACCCACCACCGATACACTGTATGGCGAGAGGAGAGGAAAGGACAGACCATGGAGAGACTCTAGACCTCCAACACACTGTGAAGCCCCTCTCCCCATGGCAACAGAGACAGGGGTTTCAGGTATGGCTGGGGCAGGCATGGTGTGAGTTTTCCCAATAGATCCATCACTACATGAATCCACAATCTTAACCACACCTTTCCTAACTTCCCCTGGTGGATGGAGGGTGACCAACTGCTACAACAACTTTCTGCTTGTAATTATTTCAGTGGAGCAGCTGCACATCCACTTGGGCAATGTCAGAGGAGTGGAAAAGTGATGGTCTTACACCCAACCCCATTAGCTTCTCTAGATCCCCTGCTAATAGACCTTTCACTTGTGTTTTTTTTTTTTTTGTTTTCAGTGAAGAGAGAGAATTGGGAAGAGCAGTTAGCCCCCAGTACTAATCACTAAAAGTAGATTTTATCATTTATCTACTTTCTCATTTTTAATTATTTTCATTTATTAAAACTGGAAAAGCAAAAATAATCTGTCCATTATTCTACTGATCAATTTGGCCCCTTAGGCTCATTGGCATGGATTTGTTTCCCGCTGGATCAATCACAAAGTCACATAAGAAAAGCTTTCCCCATTTTGCTCTGTGCAATGTTCTGAAAGTCTTCATGACGAGCCTTTTCTGCTTTATCATATGTATATGAGATCAGAGACAGCCGTTGATACCAGTTTTCCACAGATCCATAGATACAGGCTGCACCACAGTTTCCAGGCAGTTTTAGTACAAATTTAACAATCAGAGGAAAAAATGTTAACTGTTTAATATTTGAAGACGTGTTTAATATTTTAAACAGTGAAATTCTTCTGGTGGTTAAACCAATATTAAAGCAGGATGGAAACTACCTACTGGCTACTGTCTATCAAATAAATGAGTCTAGAAGAATGGTTCAGTGATGATGTTAGCTGTCAGTCCAGGAAAACACCTAGACAATAGGGCATTAAGGGCAGTGTGAACAATCTTCATGGTTTTAGATACATAAGGGAAGAAATGTGCAGAGGGCCATGCAACCAAGTGCCATCTGCATGGGTGAATTTCACCCTTAGATAGCCTGCAGTTCAGTGAGTAAGTATTATTTCTTCTCATTGTACTGCCTTCCTCTCTTACGTTCTTGTTTGAATGTGTGCAGAGGTGGAAGTCCCCTTTCTTACTCAAGCAGCTGGTAAATGTTGAGGAGAAAATACTTGGTATTACCCCAAACAGTTCTTCTTATGCAGTGTCTTCCATGTAGGATGACCACCTTTTCAAAAGGCAAAAGCCAGATATATGCAGGAACCCTGACCATTTTGTGACCCTGCTACCTGATCCTCCTCTTCTCTCCCCTCTTCCCCCCAAGATCCTGCCCTCTGGCCAGTGGTAAGAGCCTTCCAGGGAGCCTGGGCTACTGTGCGAAGCCCTGGACCCTCCATCTGCCCTGGTCAGGGGGCTGAGACCATCCCCGGTCCCCAGGGCAGGTGGAGGGTCCGGGGCTCCCCACAATGGCCCAGGCTCCCTGGGCAGCTCTTACTACTGCTTGGGTCTGACTCCTGGTCTGGATAGGGGGAGGGGATTCAGGGGAACAGAGGGCAGTGCCTTGTGGGAAGGGGGACTAAGTACCCTCCTCCCACCACCGGGAAGATGCTAGTGCCACCCCTGAGCCATGGAGTGGCACTGCAGGGAATCTGTGACTAATGCTGTCCCAAAGTCATTCAGCCCGGGACCAGGACTTGAAGTCTGCATTTAGGAAGTGTCCCACCCAATTTGGGGTGGGTGGTCACCCTACTTCCATAGCTGAGCACTAACCATTTTCTGGTAGTCAAGTAACTCCTTTTATTTTCAAGGAATCATGTCTTGGGTAATTTTAGTCTGGCCAAATAAGCCTCAATCGAACATAGTTACTTTTGATAAGAATAGATACACCTCTAACTGTGATCATGATCAGCATGAAAAATGTTTTAACTCCTACCAAATAGACCAGGGATCCTGCTAATTCCTTTGAAAGTTACTCCATTTTCTTCCTGTCTTGAGTTACGAATCCTCAGATTATCTCCTTATCTTCCTTTTCAGCTCTTTCCTTAATATACTTTACTTTTGAATATTGTTTTATGCTGGAAGTTATCATTATGCAACTTCCTAAAAAGCAACTTGTACCTACTGCAAAATAACTTTAAGCCAGATCCTTAGCTATTGTAAATCAGCCCAGCTCACTGGCTTCAGCAGAGCTATGCTATTATAAACCAGCTGATGATCTGGCCTTTTATTTTCTGCTTTCCTTCCCACTGTGTTCCTTATGTGATCCTTAAAGGCCCTATATTGTAGTTCTCTGGGTAGTCCCTCATTTAGTCCAATTACATTCCCACGTGAAATCCAAACCTCTCCATTCACATGAACTTCTGAACTACTCTAGGGAAGAGATGTTACAGTGTAATCTGAAAGTCAGTTAGCCTTGTTGCAAATTTATATTGATTTCCCTAAACAATGTTATTGTGTTCAAATATTTCCTTAATTGCTAATAGAGACCCACAAAATACATGAAAGCAGAAGTTGATATCAATGAGAGAATGCCCAGTGCTACCTCAGAGCCCTTGCCTAACCCTCACCCAATGTCACATCTCCAGTCATGGCCATTCCTAATGCTTCAGAGAAAGTATGGTAGATTAAAAAAACCTCCCAGAATACCATTGGGAGGAAAAATCCTTTCCTGATCCCTGACAGTGGCTGGCTGAAACTGTGAAGCATGAGACTTGGGAACATAAGACAACTGGAAGTGACCCTCAGGTCTTCTGAGCCCTATCCCCTACCATCACAAGCAACCCTGTCATACAACTGCACTCATAAATATGTTCAGCTCTCTCTTAAAAATTAAGTTGTTTGTCCTCCCAACTCCTATTGTGAAGCTGTTCCTGCACCTCACTCCTCTCATGGCTAGAACACAATCATCGGGACAGTTCCTCTAATGTGTCCATGGCCTTACTTCTTCTAATTGCCTTGTGCAACCATGTTAGGACAGGTTACAGTCGAGCACATGATTTTAAAATCAGTTTTGTAGTTTACTTATATGAACACAAAAGTATCTGAAAGAAAGTGGAACCCAACTTATCTCAAAAATGATGTTAACAGTTCCTCTCTATCATTACGATTCAAAGGAGATCTCTCATATCATTTACCAGTTGCCAGCTTTACTTTTCTACAGATGCAAAATAAGAACAGAACAAATGGTTTCATGCTAATAAACAAATATACAAAGCATGATCAATTAGCCAAAGTGAAATGACTCATTTGTCATTAAGACAAGCATGCAGAGATATAACTCATCTATACAAGAGTCCCACTCATCATATGAACATTTGGTCTGTACTGTACATTCTTCTTGAAAGGATCTATATAAAAATAAACAAATCAACAACCTCTTAGTTCAATAAGTCCTACCACAAGGAATCCGGGGTAAAGTAGTCCACTGCCTGTTGAATATATTTTTTATGTTTGAAGCAGCTGCATGGTATTAGTCTCTGAGTGTAATAAAAGATTGTTGATCGGAGCTCTTTTTCCCTTTCTATTTTTTATGGTACCATAAAAAATAAATAAAAGCAATCTCCACTTTACATCACAGAACAACAGTAAGTATTCAGAGCTCTAACAAAATTGCTTCCTCAACAATACAGTCCAATACAATATTGTCTAATTAATCCATTTCAATCAGTAAACCCTTTCTTTTTTGTCTCATTGTCAATTCTCAAATAAAAACAGATACCAGAATGAAGCATAGTACAGATGTACATAACACATTTTTCTTCCAAATCCACTTTCATGAAAGCTCAACATGAATTCAAGTTCTCTTACAAATAATGGTTTCTTTATATGAAATCTTTTAAAGTAACTAAATAGTCCAAAAGAGTAAGAACCAGATTCAACAACACTCACTCACACTGAGTAGCATCTTACTCCATGAGTAGTCCCACTGAAATCAATGCAAGAGGGACAGAATTTGGCCCAATGGGACTAGCCATGGAATAAGTTATGACTTAGCATGAGTAATGGGGAGACTGAGGCCCTAAGTGCATAGTTTAAGGAAAACCCCTCTGCATCTGTGTGGGCAGGGGACAACTTCAGAGGAGGTGTGGAGAAGTCTCAAAATGTTCCATAGTGTGGGCCATATAGAGCTAGATGTTATTGGCTTTATTATATATTAATAGTAAAATAGTCTTCTGGCCCACATTTTACCTACCTCTCAGTCAAGTCTGCATTCATGATCATACAAAATACCTGTGACAAATTATTATATTATTATTATTATTAATAATCATGTTTATTACAGCAGTGCCTAGAAACCAACCAAGAAAGCCTAGCACATATGGACCCCAGACACACAATACAATTTGAAGAGACAAGACAGCCATGGGATGCTAGAAAGGAATATAATACATGATGTGATGGCAGCAAATGTCATATTAAGTTCCACATTTTTTGAGTGGGGTAGTTAGGAAGGGATCAGGTAGATGGAAAAAAAAAGTGAAGGGAGAGGGGACATTTATGGGAGAGGATATAAGAGGGCCAGGGGAGGGAAGAAGAGAGTAAAACAGACTGTTGTGGAATGAAGCTAAGGTAAAGAGATTGTGTGGGAGAAGAAGGAGGAAGGGTTGGAGCAAATTGCCAGTCAACACAGGACAGAGAAACTGTAGAAAGGTCTCTGAATGTCCACAGGTCCCTGCTTTGTCTTGTTCTGTGGCTGCTCCCACTGGCTGGAGTTATTGACCAGGTAGCGGAGGCTTGTGGTAGGGAAAAAAGCACACCCTGAGCAGGGGCAGCTCTAGCTTTTTTGCCACTCCAAGCACGGCAGTCAGGCAGCCTTCGGCGGCTTGCCTGTGGGAGGTCCCCAGTCCCGCAGATTTGGCATATCCACCATCGAATTCCCGCCGAATCCATGGGACCGGCGGACCTCCCGCAGGCAAGCTGCTGAAGGCTGCCTGACTGCTGCCCTCGCAGGGACCGACAGAGCGCCCCCTCTCTCGCTTGCCACCCCAGGCAGGCGCTTGGTACTCTGGTGCCTGGAGCTGCCGCTGACCCTGAATCCTAGTTTCCACAAAGCTGGAGGGGGGGATGCTTGGGGGTGATGTGGCCTGGGCTGGGCCCCATTTAACCCCCCTCTCCCCAGTACAGCAGTCTGTGCTTTGGCTGCTCTGCAGCTGCTTCAACCAGTTGGAGTCTCTGGCTGATTCCTCCCTGTTGTTTTTTATCAAGGCTAAAGAAGTTGTTTACAGGGAAGTGCTATAGTTGGAAAGTATGTGTGTATTTGAACTGTGTTTAATGCAGTATGTTTGTATCTGGTCCTTATTTGGCAGGGAGAATTAGAGACGGTCTCCCCTTACTTTTCAGTGCATTCCCTCCTCCATCCATTGTGCCTTTCCATCTCTTGTCCTCCTAATGCTTCCCTGTTGCATGTTCCTCTACCAATGGTGGGTCTTCCTCTTCTACTGTTCACTCCCAGTTATGTTCGGCAGCTATGGCCTTACTGGTGTCACCAGTTTGAAATGACAACTCATAGTAGTGGTAGTATTGTGGTAGTGCATAGCATGATGTATGGGAATTGTAGGCTGTCACTTTAATTTGCAAGGAGTTTCCTGGTCCTGCTTTCAGGCTAGGGGGCTCTATAGGGAATTGTGTGATAAGAGTCAGCATGGAAAAAGTCAGCCTAGCACAAAGCTACCTTAAAAAGCATTTTTTAAATCTAACTCATCTGTTTGTATGCTATGAATGTAACACACAGGGACCTCCGCACATGGATCCAGGGGTGCAGGAACAATTAGTATATTGGGGGTGCTGAGAGCCATTGAATCAAACTGTAAATCCTATATATGAGGGAAACCACTTCAAGCCAGGGGGTGCAGCAGAACCCCCCAGAGCCCCTAGTTGCAGCACCTATGCATGGATGAGGACGCCACTGCACTAGACATTGTACAACACATTATGAAACAACTTGCCCACTCCAAAGAGCATAAAGTCTGTCTCCTTTCCTCTTTCCCTTTATTTAACAGTGGCTCCTAATAAGGGCAGCTGGGATAAAGGTGTGGCCCCTAAGTAAAGGCAGCTCCTCCTCCACCACATTTCCAGCTGCCTTTATAGACACCCATACTCTTCCTTCTGTCCAAGCTCGTCTGTTCTCATCATTCTACTGGCTTCAGTTCTATTCTTCCCCTGTAACTCACATCCACTCTCAGTGCTCTATTGCTGGCCTAATGAATGCTTCACAGATTTTTTTACAGTGCTATGTCACGGTAATTTTTAAAGCTGATTCTGTTCCAATGACCAAACTCTGCCCTCTGTACAGGTAGATTCCTTTGAAATGAGAGGGAGCTGTGTAGACCTACCAGTGACAGAATTTGGTCCTGGTTTCCTCACCTTCTTTCTTTCCAGTGCCATGTTTTCTGCACAACTAGATAATTGCATTCCTGCTGTTCTATGGACACTGAAAAAAAAATATCCCACAGAAATATGATTCTAGGATGTAGACCTGGGCATGATGCAGAGCTGTTTTCCCATTCTGCACGCATTGTCCAGTGAGTATGCAACTCAAATTGAGATTAGAAGTCAATCTCAAACATTGGCACATCAAAAACCAATTTTTAAACATTTTGTTTCAATTATTAAATGTTTCATAAATTCAAACATGTTTTTCAGTCTGAGTTGAAATTTCTAAACAAAAAGTTGTTTTAAACCAGAAAACTGGAATTTTTCATTTTTAAAAATGTCAAAATGAAATGTTGCAACAATTTCAAAACTTTTTTTCTCAGCATTTTTTGAATTGAGAAATTCCTCAAATTCAATCCAGTTTCACAAAGAGTTTTGGATCCAACAAATTAGCACTTGTCAATGAAAAATGATTCCTGACTAGTTCTACTGGGATGTATATTTTTCACAAAATGCTTGGTAGCTATCCTTATGTGAACATTTCTTATGCACCTCTTTCTCCACCTTTCACCATTTTGCAGCTGTTTACTCTTACTCTGACCTATGTCTATTAGCCTCTGTCATCTGTATCACTGAGTTTCTGGCTCTGTTTCCTCTTCCTGGACAGCTCTGCAGTAGGAGAATTGTCATATACTCTTAATGATTCCTTTATGCTATCAGCACAGGTGGCACTCTCTCCTTTCACTTGCTACTTTTACACTCTGAGTTGGAAGGGGTATGTGGGGAGAAGCAAAGAATGTGCAGTGTCTTCGTCTCCCCCTCCCCCCAACACACACACACACACATGCATTTGCTGGCTAGTGCAGACGAGATGAGGGAGGTTTGTAATTTTCTGCAGCTATAGGCCAGCAGCAAAGTATTAATCCCCTAGAGCAAGTCGGAAAGAGGAGAAGAATTGTGACAGAAATGTGATTCTGAGTCATGAAGTCTCCAGAGACTACTCTTGGATTGATGCTTCATATCACCTCTTGCTCAAGTCTGTGCCTAATGTCACATTCTAGCCATGTGTGAGTAAATGGATTAAAGGACAAGACAGATATGACTGTCATATTTGTGGATTTGGGCCCATTGGGGTAAATCTTTCAGCGACCATTCAAGCAAACTCCTGTCAATACTAGGGGGAGTTTTTCCCTCAGTGAGGAGTGAGTAAAAATTACAGGTTGGAACCTGCAACTGTATTTAAAACATTCCTCTGATATTTATTCTTTCTGAAGTCCACATTCTCTGGTTTTTCATCCTGGTTAATTGTAGAAATTTTGTTTTCTGAAAATGAAAGCTCACATTCTGAAAAATATGACAAAATCTTCAGGAAATCTTTGTGAAGACCCTAACTCCTCAGAATTCACAGATTTTCCACATCCACAGATTTCTGTAGCCCCAGGTTATAACTCCCTGACATGCCATTAAGAAACAGAATTGCAGCAAGCTGCGCACTAGAGTTTCGATGTCTGGCAAATAAGCCCCTCAAAGCTTGTAAGCTAAGTGCCATTCATGCCATAGGCTCACTTGTAATTGCAAGACAGAAATTGCAGACATAGCTTGGTTTAATAGCGGGCTTGCTTGGAAGCTGGATTTTCCAAAGTTTTCAAAGCTCAGCCAGAAATCCAAGCAGATAACCACTCTTTTGTGGGACCGAGGCTCTCAGTTTTCATCTGTTAACTATAGATGAAAATGTCTTGTCAATAACGTTGTGGAGGGGTTATTTTTATAAGGCTGCATGCTGTGAAACTTGGTGCACTAATTAGTATATGGGTGGTGTGTAAGAAGCATTAATCACTGTTTGTAGGATTTCTGTTACCTTTTATTTCATCCATATGGTTCCACTTCTTTATTATATCAGCAACCAGAAAATCGGATGGTCAAATAATATGATTAAATTGTAAAATGAATCATTACAAGTCTTCTTTGACATGCATCATTACTGCGGATTTAATTAAAATGAAGGAAACAACAGGGTTTGGAGAGAGGTACAAATTCGTGTGTGTGTGTATGTTTGCATGACATTTTTCTACTATATTGGTTGGCTGTAGAAAAATGTCATGCAAACACACACACACACCACTTTATACATCTCTCCAAACCCTGTTGCTTCTTTATTTTACAATTTTACAATATCTTTACTCAAGCTCCTGATCCTGAATGAGATGAGTCTGAGCAGATTCCAATGGATTTCTCATGAGGAAGATCAGAGCCTTAATCACAAATTCCAGAGAAGACATTTCCAGCTGGCATGAATATAAAGTTAGCTTGCACAGGTACATAGGAACACAGATGCTCATGTACACAACTGAGTCTGAGTTTGTGTGTGTGGAGAGAGAGAGAGGTCAGGGTGAGGCAATATCTTCTATTGGATCAGCTTCTGTGGGTAAAAAGTTTTCAAGCTGACTCAGACCTCTACTTCAGGTCTCTTTCTCTCTCTCCATACTCACACATACAACAGATAAATTGACATGACTTTACAGCAAGTGTGGATCACATTATTTTTCTGTTATGGAGTTGAGAGAAATTCTTATGATAGTGTTTATGTGCAAAAGTCGGAAGAGAAAAATGTATATAAAGGGCCTGAGTTATATGTTACAAAAAAAAGGGAAGGGAATTTATATATGAAATCTGACTATTATTCTAACACTAAAAAAGAACATGATTGATAGAATTTTTTTTATAAAGTTAGAAAATTGTTTAGGGAGATAGGAGAAAAAAAAGTAAAAAATATCAAAATGCTAAATTGTCCTCTGTTCCACTGCCTTTATGCTCAGAGTGCAACATGAACAAGGTTCTCTCTCATTGACATTTAGAGCACGAGTGACAGCAAACAAGGCAGAAACTACAATACTCTTTGGGACCCACTTTGAATTACAAAACTAATAATAAAAAATCATTTTGACTATCTCCCTAGCAACACAATTGCTAATCTCATTGAGCAATTAATTGCATAATTGTTCAACAACCACAAAATGTTCTGTTGGCTTTGGGACTATCAAAGCAAGCGTAACAATCCTCCCTAACAGCATTGTATAATACTGATATAATTAAATGGAAATATAAAAAGAAAACAGGCTAAACAGCATACAGAGTAAACTGTTGGGATATGACATTTACTGTGATCCTTCCCACTTTCCTTTCAGTCAAAAATGTTGCTATATTGGTATTCCAGCTACACTGGCATGTCGAAGACATTCCTGACCTTGTCTAATAAAGTTTTAACCTGCTCACTGATAGCACAGTTGTATTCTCTATGGACAAAACATTTGTGTATTGGGAAGGAGGCATGAGGAGTCAGCAATTAGGATAGAATTATAAATTCTGATATCTCTATGTGGCACCCAATACAGTCGAGGGGAAAAAACTGTGACACAGGGAAGCTGATTGAAAAGTTACCCATTACCTGTAATGATCTTAGAATTCTTAGTTGTTTTTAATTAAATGAAATGAATTTACAGTGCATGCCCAGTGCTGGAAAGGAAGCATTGGATCTGGGGAAATTGGTGGTCTTATAATTAAAGCAATGGACTGAGGCTCAGTAGACCCAGGTCTGACATCAGACCCAGGTCTGGCAGAGATTGCAACCCCCCAAACCCTCTGCAATACCTTTGGGGACTATATTGTATTAAGTTTGTAAGTAGTATAAATATCATTGTGGACCAGGGATTGTATATTACTCGGGGGAGGAAAGGTACTCCAGTTCCACCAGGAACCACCAGTGGAGGGTGATTAAGGTGAATCATTTAGAGTGTAAACACCTCCAAAGAGGTAGCACCCCCAGGGGAGGCTTGCCAATACTGGTTCACATTGGATTTTCCAGAGACTAACAGGCAAAGAAAGGGCTTTAGATATAAAAAGATTGTTTAAACTGACTCAGGCCTTCTTTCTGCTCCAGTAAATGGACAGGACCCTCTGTCCAAAGAGGCCCTAGATTTTGGCCTACTAGGGCCCCTGGGTGGCCTCTGGTAAGCTTTTAGCATGTGTATAGGAACTTTTTATTGTTTTTAATATGTTTTCTCTATAATGCTTTTACCTTAAGAACAAATGTGTTTGCTTAGAAAGAGCTGTGTGGTACCTTATAACTGCTGGCAATAGGCAGTTTATAGCCCACAGAGAGAAAACAATGCACAGGCTCCGTCATTAGACAGATTCACTTGCTGGAGATAAGGCAGCCTTAAAAGCCCCAAGTCAGAAGGGAATGGGATAAAGGTCTGTTCCCAGAGACAGGTGACAGCTGAAGACCTGAGATCAGACTGGGCACTTCTGGAATGGACCATGGAGAAGGGGATACAGATGAAGTTACTCTGAAACTAGGTTCAATTCGTAGCTGTGCTGGAGGCTTAAGGGGGAACCTAGAGCAAGTCACTTAGGGACAGATTCTCTAATCAGTTTCCAGTCCCCGTACATCACCAAGGAGGTGCAAATGGAACTACAACTAGACAGCTGAAAATTCCCATCAGAGGGGAACTCTGAACAGTCACAAATTTGCTGTCTATGGGACCTGCACCTCTGACACCCCAGTGCAAGGAGCATGGCAAATCTCTCCTCTACCACAACAGTAATGCACTGTCAAAGAGTGCATTTGTTCAAATTAAAACTCACAGCAATTTTAACTCAGGGCAGGGGTGCCCCCAGTAATCAGGAGCTAGCTTTCTGATGCAGTAATTCCTGTACCAAGCAAAGCATCTAGCCTCTTAGTCTCTGCACTTCAGTACCCAATCTCTGTAAGGAGGATAATAATGCTTCCTTCCCCCATAGTTTGTCTAGCTCACCTGTTTCGACTCTAAGCACTTCAAGGCTTATAATTTGTCTTATTGTGTCTTCCACTGAAGTCAAAAGATACTTTGCTGTTCATTTCACTGTCAGCAGGACAACAATGCCTATGAATCCCTGTTAATATGATGATGACGCACCAGTCTATGTTTTGAATATATGTGACCCAGCTGGAGGAGTTAAGGGCATTTTCCACTGTCTGGCAGGGAATGGGCTTGTGATAAATCAGGGATATGCACATCATCTGTTGCCTCACTGCAGTTGGAGAAACTCATTGCTGCAAATCCATTATACTCTTCACATTGCCAAGTCACAACACTTGTAGCAGGAGACAATTGATGGCTCTACATACTTGCATACTGTGGATTTTCCAACTCCAAAATAATTTCCTATTGACCAGTCACATGCCAACATTGCAAATTTCCTTGGTGCTATCGCCACTTGTTTCTCCACTGTCAATGCAGCTCTCATTCTGGTGTCCCTGCACTGGAGGAAGTTCAGCACACAGTTCCACGAATGTGGCTTTTTGCATCTCAAAGTTATGCAGCCACTGCTTATCCTCCCAAACCTACGTTATGATGTAATCCCATCAGTCAATGCTTGTTTCTCTGGCCCAGAAGCAGCAATCCAATGTATACAATTGCTTCGTGAATGCCACCAACAATCTTCAACTGTTTTTCACTATGGCCCTTGGCAATCTGTCCTCGATGAAATCGTTCTTGTGGTTTTTCCTGCAGCTCTGAAAATAATGGAGTATTGTTCATCCTATGTTTGCAACATTCATGACATTAGTGCAGAGTTCTGCAAGCTCCATGCTTCTGTAAGAGACCACAAACAGCAAAAAATTAGGGCACAGTTTGTGGGACTGAAAAAAAGGAACAAAATGTATGTCATATAGATTGCATTAAGGAATAGTGAAAGTTGTATTGAGGGAACTTGACCCCTTGCTGCCAGGCATCTGTGCATGACTCTTTTCTACACATAACTGCATTGCAAAAAAGTTTCTCAAAAGGCAGTGTACCAAATGGTGCTGCATGGCATACTAGAATAGCTATCCATGATTCACCTCGCTGTGCATAAACACAAGAATTCCTGGTGAGCATGCATAGTGCCAACACAAGTAGCCAAGTATGCACACACGCAAGCAGTAGAGTAACTGCTGCAGCTTTACACCACCATAACTTGCTTCACCAAAGTTTACAGTGTAGACATAGTCTAAGACTACTTTTATTCTGAATAAGGGTGTTCACACAGTGGTTTAATGCAGTTAAACTAATCCACTTTACAATTTAGTTTATTCAGATTGATTTTCCTGGATGTCCCCTTGTGGGCAAGTCCTGAATTAGTTTCACAGTCTGCGTGCAACTTAAAACCACTCATTAAATTTCAAGTCTCAGAGTAGAAATAATCCACGCCAAAAAAAAAAATACTAAGAAAAAAAATCCCCTCTCTATTTAAAGGAATATTAAAATAGTGAGAGAATGAAAGCAAAGAAATTCATAGCGAGCCTCAAAGGCATGTCCTGTGAACCAGTTCTTAGAGGTATCTCAGTGTTTTAACAGTTTGGAAACATTCTGTGCTTTCAGTATTTTGGCACAATGGTTGTTCTTTTGTTATGTTTTTTCTTGGTGGGGGGGACACAGTTATTTCTTGTTTTCATGTTTAGCTATTTGAACTCAAATTTGATTAAAACAATAGTTTATTTTTTCTATTTTCTCTTGAACCATATCCCAATCATTTTACTACTGCACATATCAGTCAGTTCTGCAACATCCTTATAATAACCCTTTTTGTGGGTAAAATTTTCAAAACAATTAAGTCCCTTTACGAGGGATAGTAATGAGTGACCATGACTTGCATGCTGACTCTGACTCTAATTGAAGCCTAATCAATAGCCAGACACATGGAATTTTATTATTTTCATGTAGGGTTATTTGAAACAAGCCTGTGCTTCCAGTGGTTTTCACTAGATGAAAAATGAAAAATTGGAAAAAAAGGCCAAACAAGACATAAGAACAGACATACTGGGTCAGACCAGTGGTCCATTTCTAGCCCATTATCCCATCTTTTGACAGTGGCCAATGCCAGGTGCTTCAGAGGAAATGTACAGAATAGGCAATTATGAAGTGATCGATCCCTTTTGTCCATTCCCAAACTTCTGGCAGTCAGAAGCTAGGGACACTCAGAGCATGGGGTTGCATTCCTGACCATCTTGGCTAACAACCATTGATAGACCATCCTCCATGAACTTATCTTATTCTTTTTTTAACCCTATTATAGCTTTGGCCTTCACAACATCCCTAGGCAACGAGTTCCACAGGTTGATTGTATGTCGTGCAAAGTGCTTTCTTTTATTTGTTTTAAACCTGCTCTCTATTCATTTCACCAAGTGACCCCTCATTCTTGTATTATGTGAAGGAGTAAATAACACTTCCTTATTCACTTTCTCCACGCCAGTCATGATGTTATAGACTTCTATCATATCCCCTCTTAGTCATCTTTTTCCCCAAGATGAGAAATCCCAGTCTTTTTAATCTCTCCTCAAAAGGAAGCTGTTCTATACCTTTTGTCATTTTTGTTGCCTTTCTCTGTACCTTTTCCATTTCTAATACATTTTTTGAGATGGGGTGACCAGAACTACATGTAATATTCAAAATATGGGCATGCCATGGATTATATAGTTGCATTATGATATTTTCTGCCTTATCTATCCCTTTCCTAATAATTCCTCACATTCTGTTAGCTTTTTTGACAGCCGCTGCACGTTCAGAGTACGTTTTCATGACACAATGACTCCAAGATCTTTTTTGAATGGTAACAGCTAATTTAGACTCCATCATTTTGTATGTATAGTTGGGATTCTGTTTTACAAAAATGGGATTCTGTTTTCCAACAAAAAAGGGTTGTATTAAAAGAATGGAATTTTCTCATGATCAGTTCTAACCTAATATAGAATGAGTCAGAGTCCTCATTCCTGGTCCCAGTGAGCAACGCAGGATTTAAGATCCCAAGTCAAGTAAGCACTTGGAAAATGTTACCTTGTGTTCTCCAGGTGATCAGATAAATTCATGTGTACAGAGGGACTATATATCAGTAACTTGTTAGTCTGAACAATGAAGCTGAACAAAGGTTTCCAGTTACATCAACCTAATCTAGCAATGATGTGTTTTGAAGATGCATTATAATCCTGTGATCATTGCAATTCCTAAATTCGTTATGAATGGAAACTTATCAGTATTTGAGAAACACATCTCTTTTGTCTTTTTGCTTGTAAAATCAAGTGTTTCTTGAAATACAAACTGTCTTACATACCAAAGCCTATAGAATTATTACTAGAGCAATAGTTTGTTAACCTATTAATATGGAAACCAACTGCTCCTGTGGTGTTGAACATTTTAGAAGCCTCCTATTTCTTCTCTTTCTTTACCGTTATTAATTAATTATTATTATTATTTCTGGTAGTCATTTTTCTCTGTTTAAACTTATTTAGATAACATGACAAATCCAAGCTAAAGAAAAGCTTGTTGGTACAGTCCATCCCTAATGATGTTAAGAAATGTACAGGCTCTCAGGATTCTGAACTCTGTTTTTTTCACACATATTTGCATTCCAACTTCCAGTCAGAGCACAGAAATCCTACATTCATCAGATTAGAAATAAAATTCCCTAGCTACCAAATCTCACTCCACAATAGTTAAAATCAGTTTCAAAATAGCCCTGTACATCCAAACACTTTTCAATCCATTTTCATCATTTCAACTGGGAATATTTGTGCAGTCCCATTTGAATACCTGTCAGTTTATCTTCAGGGCCACATTCCACTTTGCTATTCACATTGGCCCAAATGCAATACAACTCTTAAGCCTGGGCATAACTTTAAATATTTGAAGTAATGGACTCTAATATTAAATAAAAGACATTGTTTATAATTGTAATTAATCACCCCTCATCTCCACTACAGTACACTAGATTATCAATACCTTGGTGGTAGGGGAGAGATGTCTTTTACATGTGTTACTCAGAGCACACAGTGAGTACTCAACAAATAATTGTGAGAAGGATATTTCCTCTAAAGCAGAAATGTGTTTTCTGCAAATATGATATCCAAAAAACAATGGTATCAAACTAGTTAAAGGGAGATTATGTGATTCCTATACATTATAGTGTGCAAAAAACCCCAACAACTGGGTACCTTGTGAAAAATAGGTTCATGAGATTTCTGCTTTACAATCAGAAATGTGATGAGAAAATCCTTTTTCATGCCTTTTAGGGAGGACTCATGGGTTTTTTTCTCAAAAACAGTAAATGTTGAGATGTATCAAAATGAAAAACAATGGTGAAGAAATGGCATCTGAAGTTTTAAGACACTTAGAAAATGTTCAGAACCACTGGACTTTGGTTTGAATTTTGAGTGATCAATTGGGAGAGAGACTAATTTGATAAGCCTCCTCCATGCCTAGTAATAAATTCCCCATTAACATATATTCTTTACAGGAAAGTCTACAGTAATTTAGGAAACATCACTAAAATGTAACTAGACAGAAAATGAAATCTAACCTAATGGTGATCACCAGTATTGATCTGTTTTATGACTTCTTGTTTCATACAAGGACAATCATTTGCAATTACAAAAAAAGAAAAAAGAGAGACAGAGAAAGACAGAGATATCCATGCTATGTTATATTTTGTGTCTCCCATTTAATATGTAATCAGTTTTATTGACAATCCCTTCTTCTACTACCTTGCAGCAGTAATCATAGAATCATAGAACTGGAAGGGACCTCGAAAGGTCATCTAGTTCAGTCCCCTGCACTCAAGGCAGGACTAATGTTATTAAGCAAATCTGTGGGTTTCTTGTTTTTGTTTTTTAACTAAGTGATAATTACCTGATTAAAATAATTTCATTGTCAAAATACTTTCATGTGAGATCCTAAAGCAGCACGCCACATGGGGATTGTATTTCTTTATGTCAAGAGATTGTAGACTGTATAATAGCACATAGTATTGTATTGACTTCCTTTGTCTCTCAGGCTTTGTACAGTTATCCTAATAGTTTTTATAAAAACAAAAAACAAAAACACAATATCTTTAGAAGATTATAGTGGTTGCCATTAAAAATCAACATTTGCCATTCCACAGTAATCACAGTGTCATGATATAAATTTTTCTTAGTGTGTATTATCTGTTTTTACTGATTGTAAAAACTCTTTATGAGAAAAAATCCCAACACAAAAGAGCTCATAACTAAGGATAAGATTCCGTCATGGATATTTTTAGTCCATGTCTGGGACAGGTCACGGACTTCCATGATTTTTTCTTTGTTGTCCCTGTCCCGTGCATGACTTGGACTAAAAATATCCATGGGGAGCTGCTGGGTCCCTAGCAGTTGGGCACTTGAGGGGTGGAGGGCCACCCACAGTAGCTTGGAGTCCTCCCACTGCTGCCCTGCCGCCTGTGGTGGCTCAGAGCTGCAGAGGAGATGTGGAGTCTCCCCGCTGCTGCCAAGGGCTGCAGTGTCCCCCCTCCTCGCTGTGAGTGGTAGCTGTGAGCTCCGAGGGCCCTGCTGCCTCCAGTGGGTGGGGGGAACCACAGAGCTCCTGGCTGCTGTGGGTGGAGAGGGGACCCTGCAGCTCCCAAACGCTGTGGCTGAAGTCACGGATTCCGTGACTTCTGTGACAAAATCAGATCCTTACTTAGACAAAGAGCTGGGTTACAGAATGAGTTACAGAAAGATGAGGTGACTTGACCAAGGTCACACAATAGCTCATGAACAGCATCAGTAACAGAATCCAGGTCTTCAGATTTCTAGTCTCGCTCTCTATGCATTAGACTACACTTCATATAGCAAGACAGTAGAGTTATTACAGGCAGATGGAGAAGTAAATGAATTTAAAATGTTCTCATCCTGTGTTCAGCCATAGTTTTAGAACACCATTTTAAACGATGTCCTTTTGCATTCAGTTGAATTAATATTCTAAAATCCAGTGTAGCTCACACCATTTTACTAAATGGTAATTACATTTAATGGTTACTTCACATGTTTAGTGTTTCTAAGAGTTTGTATTTTTGATTCAAGTAATGCAGTGTATTGTGTGACTTGGTGGAATCATGGAAAGTACATATCCATGGGGAAAATATTTGAAATATCTATCTGCATTCGTTAGCATGTTAGAAGCTTTCGGTGTGTTACATGCTTATGGAGAAGTAACAAAATGGGAGCACAAGACTAAGAAAACAAACTAGAAGACTCTTGGTCCAAATCTAAGATCAGCTATTCACACTTTATACTAATGGAACTTTTACTTGAAGGTATATATTTCAGATTTGCGCTAGTATGAGGGCAGAATCAGACCCTGATCCTTTCCTTTCCAGAAATACGAACCTGTTTAAACAGAAAAAAAAAGAAGAAATGAGACAGTATCTTGTAGTCAGAAAAAATAATCTAATTACTTAAAACTGGAATGACCAGAATAAATTCCAAAAATATAACATAATGGGGTGTAAGGAACACCATGGCTACAGCTTGTAATTTATCTTCACTCCTTCTGAATCAGTTAGATTGTCAGTAGTTAGTTTTTGATAGCATTCCTGGAAATGTATCCCTGAGTACTAGGCAAAATGCTATGTGGTTGGCACTTCAACATAGCATATCTAGGAAGGAAAAAATGGATGTGTAGTGAGGGCACAGGCTGGGATTCATGAGATCAAATCCTGACTCTGCTACTACCTTCCTGTGCTACTTCAGGAAAGTCACTTAATCTTTGACTCAGTTTCCCCATCTGTAAAATGGAGATAATATTTCCTTTGCCTATTAAGCTGTTTAGGGCAGAAACTGACTCTTACTACATGTTTGTGCAATTCCTACTATGCTGGAGCCTCTAATAATACAAATGATAAAACCTTGGCACAACATTGTTATGCCTATAAGAAAATATGCAGCGTTCTGTGGGTATCCATAGGTACAGGCAAACAGCAGATATTTCCACTCTAGCACTACCAAAATGTGATCTGAATCATTCTACAGTAACCATATTTCTTCATGAATAAAATTCTGATGGAACAGAAGTTCAGAGAAAAAAACAGATGAGAATGTTTATCAACACTCCTTTGGTGCCTTGGGCTATAAGCTAGCAAAAATATTTTGGCTAATATAATCGGCCTGAGATTTTTTTTCCTGCCATATTGTAGCTATCTTCCACATACCAGAAACAATACTGCATCAGGTAATTATGTGACTCTTGAAAGCCAGTAATTTCAAATCCTGTTAAATATAATTTGAAAAATGAAAAATATCCTGTGCTCTATAATAATTCCTTAGCAGAATAGGAAGCCTCTGGTGTTAATCAAATATGAAGATGACTTCAGGAGTTAATAACTGGTTACCTGGGTGATTCACAACAGTTACCAAGAACACCAGAGCAATTTTATAAAATCCTTCAAGAAAAAAAAAGAGAGAGAGAGAGATTTGCACCTCAGAGAAGTACTGCTTCTGCAATGTTAACACACAAATAAGGGACTTGAGGTGTTATTCCAACCCTGGAGAAGTCAAGTGAAGAGAAGAAAAGAATGAGGGGGGATTTGATAGCTGCTTTCAACAACCTGAAAGGGACCTCCAAAGAGAATGGATATAGACCATTCTCAATGGTAGCAGATGACAAACAAGGAGTAATGGTCTCAAGTTGCAATGGGGGAGGTTTAGGATGGATATTAGGGAAAACTTTTTCACAAGGAGGGTGGTGAAGCACTGGAATGGATTACCTAGAGAGGTGGTGGAATCTCTTTCCTTAGAGGTTTTTAAGGTCATGCTTGACAAAGCCCTGGCTGGGATGATTTAGTTGGGGATTGGTCCTGCTTTGAGCAGGGGGTTGGACTAGATGACCTCATGAGGTCCCTTCCAACCCTGATATTCTATGATTCTAAGTCACACACACACCCCATTTTTTCCCTCCTTGCATCATGGACAGCTATAGTGTTCCTCAAATCAGCAACTTGGAGCTCTAGTCATTGAATCCTATCTGGAAAAGTCCTGGAGTACTGAAGAGGTTTCCTTGAACTATAGTAAGCCTTTAAGAGTTACATGTAATGATTTCAAGAATATGTCCTCTTGCAGTGAAGAGAATAAGATAATTCTCCTGAGAATCAACAAGGCAATAATTGGACACTCAGTTTGGGCAGCTTTCTGGAGTACTAAATGCTTCTTTCATACTTCATGACTTATAAAACAGCAGCAAAGACAAGTACAATGTTACTATACTCCAACAGTGATAATACAAGTCTGTCGTCTTCTTGTATCTTGTTTAATGTATACCAGTAGGATCAAAATACTTTTATGTTCCTGCAGACAAAAATGCCCAAATATCCAGACTGCATAGGAAAATCCTGTTAACAGGCTATATTCAAAAACTCATTCCCCCCAGCTTACCTTACACTGCTATTTGATCTATATAAGAGCTTTGTAATCCCTCTGCTAGAGCAATATAAGCCTCCATAACTAACATAAAACCCCTTCCTAGGGGTTTGTGGGAAGAGTTGCTTCTTATAGGAACTTTTTTCCCAGCATTCCTTTCTAGGCATGGTTGTTTTAAATGCGGAAGAGGCAAACAGCTGCAGCCCCTAAGTAGCCATTTTGTAACTGGCTGCTGTACTGCTTGCTGCATCTTTCTTTCTGCTACAAAGTGCTTTTAAATCTTTTTTTTGCCACAATTTTTACTCTTTCTTATACCTTAGAAGGTGACCCATTTTCATATATACATCACCTAGTACAAAGTGATAGCCAGTTTTCTGTTTCTGCCTGAGTACTTCACTTGGCACGGGGCTTGTTTTACATTCTGTTGTGGCAGTGATTCTAGAGCAAACAAACAAATGGAAGCATATTAGGGATCCCAAATGAGTTTCAGAATGAGCAGAGCCATCTCTCTGGCTGTTTTAACTCAAGTCCTTTGCTTACTGTAAACTGTTTAAATCTAACTGAGAAAATATTACCTGCATGTGGTGTTTAAAAAGAAAAATCCCACTCTTGCAGCTGTATATCTAGTGTTCCATTTGTAATGGTCTATTGTATTTATTAAATAGTTGGTACCAGCTGCTAAGAATCTGCTTGGAACAAATCTGGTTTGAGCGAGGTAAAAAGGCAGAAGAGTGACTTTCTCCAAACAAATAGCTGCAATTTTTGTGAAACTTTAAAGGGTCTGAATGGAATTTGTACCTTACTTCAAGAAGACAGAAACATGGGTTAATTAAAATGAGGACACATTTTTTGTCTCTAAAGAATGTTTATAAACCTCATCTAAAATTGGAAGTAATTTATCACTGGATGTTCTGTGAAATTCAGCTGTATATCCATCTGGTCATGGTGCTTTAGTAGGTAATATTGCTTGTAGGGCACTTTTTATTGCTTATCTCTCAGGAGGGATATCTAAGTCTTGCCTTGATAATGCTGGCAGCTCTATTTCATCCCAAAAAAATCACTTCTGTTTCTGAAGCATATAATTCAGTATAGAAAAAAATCATTCATTTTTTTCTCCCTCCCATCCTCCACCCTCCCTTTTTGTAAATAACCTTTTGGAATCTTGAAACTGAAATCTGTTCCTTGCCACCTTTCTTATCCTCCAGCACATGAGAGCATTGCTTTGAAGGGCTGTTCATGAGTGCTGGATTGTATGACATTAATTTGTATTTAATAACGTGGGGGGAAAGTATCACTGAAAAAGAAAAAAAAATGGTTGGACAAATTGTAGGTGTTATACAATCTTGAACAGAGTCCCTTAAGCTCAGATTTGAATGAGTCTCCTGAGTAAACCTTTTCAGCTGCAAGCAGGAGTGAATGTGATATTTAGGGTGTCCAATGAACAAAAAAGTTAGTGTCCCAGAAGATGCAGGCCTATATTTTAGAACAATATTTTTTTGTGTGAAATAAGTTCCAATATTGGCTAGTGTTTATACAAATAAATAGTCCAGATAAATATACTGTCCTCGAATTGGGCACCACTACATGAGTTATCAAAGGAATTTGGAAATCAATTCCATTTTTAGCAGAAAGCCACTGTGACTTCTCCAGGGTTGGAATAACACCTCAAGTCCCCTATTTGTGTGTTAACATTCCAGAAGCAGCAGCAGCACTTCTCTGAGGCGCAACTCCGTCCCCTCCCCCAATATATCATAGGAAGGCCATCCAGCAAACCATAGAAATCCTTGGCTAACTCATCCTGGTAACAGTAAAAGGTCATGGATGAAACTGGGACTCAGGATGTATTGGAATGGAGCTCCACTGAACACTTCTGGTACCAGATTTATCCAGATTTAAGGTGTGTCAGACTGAGACAGGCCTCAAAGACTGAAATATATCTGATCATCTCCAGCCTATCTATTGGGGGTTATTCAGCTATCAGTGGCCTCACCTGTCACTACAGAAAAGTCTCTTGTGGAATGTAGCTTAGGTAAAGTTTTTACCCCTTGTCTCTTGTGTGTGGAGGGGAAAGCATCTCCCCCAAAGGCTCCACATAATTGTTTCTTTTTCTACACACTTTCTACAAACACGTGTGTAAAAACAGGAACATATCCGGTATGTTGGACATTTCCAGTAGTGTTCAAGTCGAATATGCTGCACAGAATATAGTATGCCAGTGATTGCACATCATGAAACAAATTATGTCTGGACCTGATGTACAGTTTGTGGGCTTCAAATAAGGCCTTGTGTGCATTGAACATGTGTTCTCTGTTTTGTTTTGTTTTTTAAATTTGAAGCAACATTCAAAACGAGCTGCAACAACCCACCTGCTCCTGAACACATCCAGGATCAGCTTCTGTTCTGTTCAGGTATAAATCCACAGTAACTCTAGTGAAATCTCAACATATCCATGGAGAAATCACCAGTGGCACTGAGATCAGAAGCTATCCTTAATATGCTGTGCAGCTACATCTATAGGCAAACCAATGCACAGTAATATCAGTTTCCAAGCTGAGAAGAATAGCTGCACCACCAGGAAAAAATATTTGCAACCATGTTGGTTGAACTAAAAATTAAAATGGATATGGTGGGTTTTAAAAACAAAGGGGCAGATCCCATCCGATGTAAAATGGAATAGCAGCTGATTTGCACCAGCTGACAAGCTGGTTGGAGAGCAATTTACAACCTTAGGGGAGCCCATGGAATATTTGGTGGGAGTTAGTTTGCACAGAACGATTGGCTACTTGCTGATAAAAGTAGCGCTAGTGTAACATAAGTCACAGTATACTAAATCAGCGAATATAAGATATACACCTTGGGCTCAATCTTTCCCTCCGCTATGCATGAGTACACAAATGTAAGAACTAATTTTACAAGGGGTGTGATGCACACAGAGCACATTCTCAGCAGTGTCAAAAGGCATCTAAATAGAGCTGCCTAAATACTGCAAACGTATTTTGAGGATACTCATTTGAATTCCAGGGTCTTGTTTAGTTTTCACCATGTTCATTAATCATTCCCTTTAGTATTCACTATTTGCAAACACTCTTAAGAAGGGATTCTGTATATGTGAATACTTGTGATATGGGGGTTCTTTCCATAAATATGCTTATTCACATGTGAGCAAGGGTATTTGCTATTGCTTATTTGTTAATTTCCTGTTAAAATATGTCAGCAATCTAATCAGGGATCAGACACAATGCACATGACTTGGGTGACCGATAACACACTATAAATAATCAATAATCAAAATGAACAGGTTACAAACAACCATATACAGAAGAGTGCTTGTCCCAACTATTGCATTGAATCATGAATACATTTGCAAAAATCAGAATCAGATCACAGCAAGACAGGAGCAGAAAAAGAGCTCAGCTCCTGGAATAATTTATTTGCAATGACAATGAACTCTAATTGTAGGAGTTAATGATTTAGATTGACAAGCACAATATTGGATTTTGGCCCTGTTCCTGCCATTCAGCTCTGCTCAGGCCCAGTCTCCTGAGTTTGGAAAAGGAGAGAGCTACAGGAGTTGAAGTGTGGCACTGTTGCCAACTCTTGCAATTTTATCACAAGTCTCAAAATGTTTAGTGGTTTTTCTAGTGACTGAGCTACTAGAATTGTGACATTTCAGGAGACTCACAGCTTTTATTTCAAAATAAAAAGTAAATCTTTAGGCCTTGTAGCTGAGAAAAGTTTGAAAAAAAAATGAAGCAGGTGCACTCAAAGGGCTCTAAACCAGAAGGCAAATAAAAAGAATCCAACATTTATATTTAAAAAAAAAAACCTTATGATTTATAAGTCAAGCTCATGATTCTGGCAGGCTGATGTTTTAATGCTTGGGCTTGGTGATACTGAGTATGCTGTTAGTCTCTGTGCAAACTTTTAAAAACATCTACAGCTATTGAATGTAGATGTCAAGGAATGTTAACTTGAAATCAGTGGAATAGAAAGGGACTTGATCATGCATGTGTTTCATGATATTGGCAATTTTGAAAATTGATCAGCTTTCCTGTAGGATAGAAACGGAATGGAGAAAGTATGGGAATAATACTCTTACTTCTTTTTAGTACAATTTACAAATCAGGGTCAGGGAGCACAGCAAGTGGTACCTTGGAGTACCCAAACTTCTAAAAGCATGAAACAAGGCTCTTCTTGATTAGACAAGGATAAATCTGGCTCGTGCTCCCTCAGTGATGCATGATAATTATAGTGATGAATCTACTGGAACAAGATATGAGTGTCAGATAACAGGACTATAAAGAAACGCTACTGCAAGATGTTTTCATACTAAAACCAAGCATTAAGATACATAATACAGGAATTATTTGGTCACTGGCAGCTCATTTAGGCCTGGTCTACACTAGGGACTTACTTTGATGTAGCTATGTCTCTCAGGTGTGCAAAACCTCCATGTCCCTGAGAGATATAGCTATCAGTATAGACAGTTGAAGGTCAACAGAAGAATTCTTCTGTCAAACTAGTATCACCTCCAGGGGGCATGGATGACCTTTGCCAACTGGAGAACCCGTCCCATTGGTGTAGGTAATGTCTACACTGAAGTGCTACAGTGGCGCACCTGCAGCAGTGTAGCTGTAACACTATAGCATTTTAGGTGTAGACATACCCTTAGTTATTAGCATGGTCCTAGGTGTAACATGATTACCCAGCCACATCTATTGCTGCGTTGTTGCAGGCCATTTTCAAATTGATGCATGATTGTGCTCAATACCTTTACCCCAGAAGTGTCTGAAAATAAAATTCAAAATACAAAAGGGTTTGAACTGACGCAGTCTGTCTGTTTGAGTGTGCAGAGAGCCTGAAACAATAGCACTAACATGCTCCCATTCATGACAATCGTGTAGTAATGCTGAGGTTTGATTACAATTTAACTTAATGACTTTGCTGGTTATTTAACAGAATCTACAAGATAAAGTACTTCTTTGTCACTGCTACATGGGCGGCTTGAAATATTATTTGATTACTCCTATTATGTTTCTGCAGTGTTTCTACCTGGAGTATAACTCCTCCTACTTATAACGAGTATAAAGTGAATGTTATTTTCTTCAGATATACACGGCATCTCCAAGAAATGGATCACAAAGAGACTGTATAAAATGTGATGTATTTCACACAGATCAGAACCTGGATCTTCAAAAGAATGCTTAGATCAAATAGATAAAGTGCGCTGTGACTAATTCTAAGTCACCCAGTGAGTGACGTCAAAGCCAGTGAACAGATTTATGTGAAAATCATACTGTGTTATGTGTGACTCAAATTCTTTAAAACAGATTTCTGCCTAAACTGTACATGGCAAGGTGAGATTACTAAAACAGAACCTCTGCAGAGATTAGAGCTATCACCAAGACTTTACACAAAGCCACAAATGGACTGGAATAGGAATAGTCCTCTCTCGCTCTCGCATTCTCTCAGGGAAAAATAAAGGCAGCATTCAGGAGAGCAATGCTGTGTAGAGTCACAAAACCCATCGGCAGACCCAGAGGCAAAGTGAAAGCTACCAACACAATTGTCAGAAACCTGTCCCAGGGAGTCAGATGCTGCTGTTGCAAAAATATATTTTGAAGCTTGGCATCTGGGTCCAGCAATCACTATCCAAAGAATAGAATAGTTTACTAAACTTACTTAACTTGCATCATAGCAGGGAGAGTGTGTGGATGCTTTTCCATTTCCTACACCTGTGATTTCTAAGGGAGATTTATTTGATTTTTTAAAAATATATTAATACTATTAAGGAAGTAGCTTGCTGATTCTCTTTTGACCATATGCCCTCAGTAGCAAGTCTGCAGCAGGACCAGGAAAATCTGAAAGTTCCAACTCAATTTCTTTCCATTATCGCATTAAAGAGCCCAGTTTGTCCCACAGTGGAATATGCAGAGGAGATGTCCTAGCTAAATCATGACTGACAAGTAATCTATGAAGAACTCCCATAGCTACCAAGGCATAAAGTGTGGGTTGGGGCATTTGGGTGCAGGTGGAAAAGCCAGTGCTGTCATGGTTTGCTTGCATGAGTGTAAGGAGGACCTGTGGAAATTATTGTTGACACTGTTGGAATTAATTCTGCAGGTATTTCCTCTCTGGTTTATAAGCAGATGATGACATATAGGAGGGTCTACCCTTAGTTTAGTCCCTTCCACCCTCCAAATCTCCTGCCCCAGGACTCAAACCTATGGGGTTCTCAATGGGCAGGTATACTGCAGATAGAGGTAGGAATTCTAGATCTTATACTCAACTATCCTTTCCCTCTTCATAACTGGACTATCCCTGCAGTAAAAATAAGTAAGCTCTGTCCCTTTATACCTTTGCAAATACTATTCACTATATATGGCAGATAGACAGATAGTGTGTGTATAAAATATACTCCATTTAGGGAAACATATAATTTCAAAGCTGTCGTCATTTGAGAAAAATCTCTGGTCTATGCTGCAAAACAAAGACGTTTAGTGAAATGTTTGTGTTTTTCCCTGTAGACTGATAACTCAGGGCAAAATATTTTCACTCGATAGATTTATCCAGTTTTCCTTCATTTAATGGAAGTTCCATATATTCTGATATTTTATAAAATTGTATTTCTAACAGTTGTCCAAAACCCCATAACTTCATAACTCTGTTACTTTTTGTAGGCCTGCTGAGTAATGTTATACGTTACATTACATTATTTAACAGGCCCACATAAAACTGCGCATTATAATGAAAGGTTATATGATTAGATATAAAGCCCTACTTTTGTATTATAAAAGGCTGGGAAAACGGTACTAAGCATTTAACTCCCAGGCATGTCTGAAACATCACACCTACACAAGAAGCATTTTGCATAAATTTTGATTGTTTTTATGCGTAGGGTTTGAGTCAAACCAAAGTCTTTCCATTGACTTCTGTGGGCTTCAGAACAAGCCCTTTTCTAGTTTGAGAGTTAAACATATAGAACTAACTTTACACAAGAGGGTGAAAATGACTGATTTACCAAGGGATCTGAATTCAAGCCTATGGGACTTGTTTTACTTGAACACTGCTCAGTCTCTCTGTAGAAACTGCTGCTATTTATTTATTTAATAATTTCCAAATCAAGAGAGAGAATCAATGTCATGCCTCAGAATTTGAGTAAAATCTCCAGACTCATTTTACATTTGTCCTAATTACTCATAAAAGACCCATTGCTGACCACTGATTTGGGCTCACAGGGCTTGGGCTCTGGGAGTGAAAAAACTACTGTGTACACAGTCAGACTTAGGCAGAATACACAGCAATTTTTAACCCTGCTGCCCAAGTCCCACCCATGAGCCTAAGTCAGCTTATCTGGGCCAGCTCTATGTGCACTGTGGGGCCTTTACCCCTGTGTAGAGTCTGTGAAGTGCACAGACGGTATGAAGTAGAAATGTGATCAAAAGCAAAACTCCAATCTAAAGTTTAAACATCTGGAATTTTAAGAATGTTTGAGCTATTTACAAAATTTGCAACTCTGCAAAACTGTGAGTCTTTGCCCCGGGAGTTTGGACCCGGCACCCATAGCCATTAGTTATGCAGAACACAGACTTGAGCTTGGATTTTGATTTATGCCCCAAACAATTAATAATTTTTAGAAAACAGAATGTATTGAGAACATGAAAGTTATTACAAAGATATTAAAAAGATCTACAATCAAAACATTCTCTGTTAACTACAACACAGTTTGTTTAATTTTCTTCTTTACAATCTTAAAAATGTTAAAGGTGAATTGCACAACAACCTGCAATGCAAGTCTCCACATTGTAAGTGTAATGATGTACAATCTGTTAGCTATCTGAAGACTCTAAACAGACTAATATTTCGAGAAGTATGGGATAAATCACCCATTCAGAAGCACTGAAGAGAAAATGATGAAGCTCTGAGTGAGTTGTGAAGCAGTGAATAAGGATGTATTACACCACAGGAAACTATCAATATTCGTTTGTTATGTCAGTGTGAAAAATAAATCTGTTAACTAATTTGTATTTTCTTCAGTTAATTTCAGTGTTTCAGCATGAGCTTTTGTGTTTCCGTTTGAGTGGTGCACAGCTGCTTAACGGTGCTATCAAGTATTCTGGAGTCATGGTTCCTTGGAGATAGGGAGACATTGTAAAGCATAATATCAATTCATAGATGATGAAAGAACATTTCTTTAGGTTTCAATCAACACTTTATAACTCTTTGCCTTCCTATTGATAGTGTTTATCTAATGCATTGAACACTCCCTATTCATTATAAATCAACAGCTTAATATGCCAAACCCTTAATTTAATTATGTAGATGTTAACATAATGGAGTGATATATGTATCAACCGCCTGACATGACCTAAATTCTTTTCTTTTAACTGCTGTATCAATCCCCATAGCTAAAATTTTCAAAAAGGTCATCGATTTTAAATGCCTAAGCCTGATCTTCAGATGTGTTGAGCTCCCACAACCATCAATGGAAGCCATAGTTATTTAGTACCTTCAAAAATGAGGTCCTAGATGTCTCCAGTTGGGTAGCCAAAATGGATGCACCCTAAATCAGTGACCAGGTGCATAAATTGTGGTCTGTTTGTTCTCTATCCCTGAAGGTTTCCAATTGTTGCTATGATAATTGCATTTCCATGTTTGACCAGTTAAATTTGCCTGCATATAAACCTACGTCAAATGACACTTTTTACTTTTATGGCTATCCAGCAGTCAAAACCCAGTGGGTTTTATGTGTGCTTATAAAGAATTTAAAATAAAACTGTAGAGTTTTGTTCTTTGGACATGATACAGTACTTGTTGAGTGAGCTGGAAAAAAGAAAAGAAACAATTGTGACATATTTTAATGAGGCAGACTTAAATTCAGTTATATTTTGTTAGCTAGTAATTGTCTAGGAGAATAGAATTAACCTTGTGGCTGTGTTGTGGGCTAGCTGAACACGTTATGAAAGCAGGATCAAGAATATAGATAGCTTATTTAGATCCCTTCCTCTCTCAAAGTCTTCTGACAACAAATATCATCTGAATTGTTTGTTCACTAAATATTAATGAAGGTCTTTTTAAAAAACTCATTTCAAAACTCAGCTTTAAAGAGCTGCAAAGGTCACCAAAGTTTTGCTTTGACTCCCTTTCCAATTTCTTCATTGATCTTCTAATTTCTGTCATTTAATAAATGTCTATAGCTGCAAAGTTTGATTGACTCTCGTCAACTTGTATGCAAGCACATTACTTGTTTTTTCAATGTTCTTTAGAAAACTGAATGGAATGATATTGATGTGACATGAAATTAACATGGCAATAATGTACTGTTATAGGGGAAAAATGCACTTCAGAAAGCTTGGCAGATTCATGGATTGGAGTGGAGAGGGAAGCAGAAAAGAATCTAGGAAAAAAGGAAGGCACTGGCTGTAATAATCATTGTCACATCAGAGGAAAATTGTTCTTGATCAATGAGTTTCAGATGTGGATGGCGCATCTAGAGTAGGTGGAACTGATAATCCAGAGTCTGTCCACCTTCTCTTTAACAAAGCTTTCCCACAATAACCAAATCAACTGAGAAGAAGGAAATAATCATCATAAGTTTGAGTAAATGAAATGGATTTGTGGCCAGATATTTGTCCCATTTCAGTAAAAAGTAAAGCACTAAACTGTGGCACTCCATGCTACTGACAGATATTGAAGAAAAACTGGGCCTACTACTTATGCAATTAATAATATCTCCTTCAAAGAAGTCAACCCACCAACACAGCTAAAGAATGTACCTAGTTCTTAGAAAACCAATGCTTAATTATATTTTGCCATGGTGTACAATTTGCAGTGAATAACTTACTGGTGATTATATCCTCTTCTGTTGGCAAATTGTCTGCAGACAGACTGTGACTTTTATTATTCTTTCACTATTTATTATTGCTTGATAAAAAGTCAGTTGATTGCTCGGTTAATTGTGAATCGTTCACTGCAAAAATTCATTTGAATGTTTGATATTTCTGTTTCACCATTTGAGCTTACTGATTGAATAGCCTAAACTGCATAAATCACTTCCTCGGCCTGTAAATATTTTTTTTTCATCGTGAATCTAACTTTGTTTTATGATTAAAAGAATCTTGGCTACCTGCCTGAATTTCACTTTCAATGAACATTTGTACAAACAAAATTTTGTGAAGAGAGATTAGTTAGAGATTCAAACATTGTCAAAGGTAAATTCTATTCAGAACTTGTAAACTGTTCAAGAATATTTTTTCCACTTTTCAGTTAACTCTGTTGATAATCACCCAACTGAGAATCGTTCCATTTCTGGCCATGCTACTCCTGGCAAAATCATTAAGAAAGTAGTGATGACAAAACTCCAAGATTTGGTGTGAGGAACACAGCTAGCTTTCAGCCTGGTCACTAGGCAATTCAGCAAGCTCAGATGGATCCAGGGAACCCTCTCCAAAGAGTTATGCTTCGTGATTGGTCGGGGGAACCAACAGTTTGCTATGTGAGCCTTGTAGCAGCAGTGGCACAGCAGCTACTCTCTCTGTACCATGCTTGTAGCTGTGTTTATCCTGCTCTTACTTCTGCTTCCTGCACCTGTCTTTGCTCCAAGGCCTGCTCTGCCTTGCTCCCAACCCTGTTCCTGCTTCAGCCCAGACAGAGCCTGTACCTGCTCCAGCCTCATCCTCAACTCTTTGCTCCATTCTGGTTTTCCGTCTCTGGGCTACATCTCTGACTACAACTCCATTTCACCCTTCAGTTTAGGATTGGTTTCTGACTCAGGTTCTGACCTCTGGTTTGGCTTCTCAACCCTGACTCCAGCTTCACCTTTGGACTGGCAGCTGATTCCTGGATCTACGCTTGCTGTTACCCAAATTGCCATAACAACCACCATGTAAAGTCCTGCTGTGCCCTTTAGGTAGGCAATCCAGGCCCTGGCAGCTTACACTTCACATTAGTCAACTGTGTGGATCTTTCCCAATCTAGCTTCATACCACAACATGGTGCAGACATCTTGTGTAGCACTAATGCATGACTGTGAGTTAAAAAATAAACTTCAATATTTATAGTACTTGACATCTGTGTAGACTTCAACTCAGCTAATCACAAATGGGCAATACAACATGGGTTTAATCAGTCCTTTCAAAAATACCACATAATTTTGACTAGCTGTTTGTCCTCATCCTTCAGAATCCTCCCCTTTGTAGAGATCTGCGAACATTAGAACTGTACCCCTTTCTTCACAAGGTTTACGAGAGACCTCAAGGAGAGGCTATGGGAATAATGCAGTCTCCTTTACCACCAATAAACTGAAGATACCCAGCTTCATATCTCCTTGTCAAGATGCCATTGTGTTGGTAAGAAAATAGCGCCTTCATGGAGGTCCCCTAGCAAAGTGAACCTGTTAACAAACGCACAGTTATAAGTCCCAACACACTTCCACAAAATATACAGTGTTTTTGATAGTTTCATTCATTGGCATGAATCTTCCCTTCCCCATATTGCATGAGGTGTCAGTGCTTTGTCAATGTTAAAATGAATAACAGAAAGGCTTCTGCTTTTTTTGGAATCAAATTAAGGCATGACAGTAACAAAACACTCAGTCCCTGCTGAACTTAGTACTATCCTTGACCTCTAGATGTCTCTTCAAATCAAATCATTCTAGATTTTGTTTTTCTTTTTCAGATAAGGCACTTTAAATCTCCAGTGGTTCATTTAACCCCTTGCGTATTCCAAAGAGCTATTTTATTGTCAATTGAATTACTACCCATTAAATCTCAAATAAATAGTGGAAGACAAGGACATCTACATTTTCTACATTTACAATATAAAAGTAGCCATATGAAAGTGGTTTTTTTTCCTAATGATTATTTAACTGATAAAAGGAAAATCTCAAGGTCTCACCCTCAGCTCAGTATAAACTCTTTTAAGGTACTTAGCAAAAATAGAAAACAGAAGCAAACAAAGAAGCACAAGGCAATTAGCGTATGCTGTAAGGCTAAGCTACCAGAATGAACACAGTAAAGTAAAAACACGTAACTGCATCAAATATCCTTCAGTGGCATCTTTGCAGAAAGCAAAACATGACTTGTCAACAGTATGAACAATAAACCATTCCTTTTGTCCACCCCAAACTGAAAAGTCTAAACCAAAAGAAAAATTTCTATATCAGACTGTTGTATTATCGGCTACCATGTTCTAGAGTTACCAATGACAAGGAAGAATTGCCCTCAGAAGAAGGCTACTAGTGCTCCCTGATCTATGCTCCTCTTTGGATTGGTGCATATACTTCAGATAGTGCTGGTGGGAATGCGCGTGCACCAAGAAATTAATTCTGCTTCCTCCTCCACACGTACAGAGGACCCACTGGTAATAGGTGCAATTCTGCTTTCCCAGGGAGACACCGTTCAGGAAATTCAAAGACTGCTACGTGGCACAGAGCTCAGCTCTGTGGTGGTTCACTGTACACCATGTAGAGGCATGACTAATGCAGAGCTAGGGTCTGTATTGCAGCAGACTCTCACCCTCTCCCATACGCAGACACTCCATGACCAGTGACAGAGAGACAGCATGCACACACACATACTAGGCCTGATTCAGAATCTACTGAAGTCAAGAGGTGTTTTTCCCTTGACTTAAGTAAACATTGAATCAGGTGCAAAGTCCAGAATTCAGGCTGTATTTGCAATGGAACCATTTGGTACTGGAACCATTGACCTGTTCCCTTTCTCTATACTCCACTATTCTTGGTTTGGCAAAGCAAATAATCAGCTAACAAGGAAACACCTTCTCCTTATTCCATCCCTGGACACCACACCCCGCACGAAAACTTACTGCAGTAACAACTTCCAGGATTAATTGATTTGTTTAATGTCAGTGAGACTTAAGTTAACCATATGATTAGGTGATTTGCTAGAAACTGACCTTAAGGATTGTTCCTGTGGCCCCTGAAGTGAATAGTATAACTCCCTTTGAACTCAGTGGGGTAGATTCAGGCTCTTAGTGCCTAAAACAGGGATTTAGTTACTTAAATACAGATCTAGGTTCTTAGTTATAGACATCTAAGTGTGAAAACCGGGTCCTAGGTTTCAGCCTCTGTGGCAAGTAACCAATACATGATCATTTAGAGACCAATATATTACAAGCCTGAAGACTACTCTATGAAATCATTCACTGAGACAAATCTGACTCCTAACTTAAGATACACCTCTGGTCAAGGGAAGATTTGAGAAGAAACTTAAACAAATATCACAGTACTATCTGCACCAGTGACATATTTATTTCAACCTAGATTTTTGAGGTATCTAACTACGATATTTAAAAAATCCTCCTAGCTGAAATTCAACATAAAGGTCACTAAAAGAAAACAAAAAAAGTCAGTCTGTTCATGAGTTATTTAGCCATTTACTGCCCACTAAGAGAAAATATGTTCCTTTGCACTTTACATTTGTAGGATACCCGACTCACCTTCATTAATCGGTTTGGGATGGTGACATAGATTTTAGCCTTGTCTCCACATCCTTACTATCCTTGAACCACAAAACCCAGCTGGAGCTTCTGCTACACCAAAAAAATGCTGAAATGTGCTTACAGGACTAGGAGTCAATTTGACTGGAAATTGACTGTATTGGCAGCTAGCATATGGAGTTTCCAAGCGGAGGGAGATTTTAAACCAGGCTTGTCCTGAGCCCACTCAGATTGCAGTCAATCCCATTTACCCTCACAAATGAGATGGAGGGTTCAGCAGTGATGATTATACAAATGGCATTTGCCACACAGGCATGCAGCAGGGTGTGTTCACAGTGCTGAGTTTCAACCTACCAAATACGCACTCCATGACCATTCGGCAGCTACTGAGCTTGTAACTGAAGTCCCTCTTTTTGGGGTCATTGATGTTGGGGTACAGTTTCATAAACCAAGTTAGCAGCGTATATGTGGGATCCCCCAAAATAATATAGGGCACAAACACCTCATACAGAGCAATATTATTTCTGGGGAATAAAGTCCTTTCTTTCCCCTTCAAGTATAATCCTGATCCCGTCAGCACCCTGACATCATGATCCTGTCCAGTGTTTCCCATGTTTGTATTCATGAATCTGCCTCTGTGGTCCACTAAGCCTTGCAGAATGAATGAATAGTAACATTTCTGGATCATATACTCACTTGCCCCCTGTGGTGAGCAAAGTATCAGGATATGGGTGCCATCAATGTTCCCCGCACAACTCAGAAACCTCATCCTCTGAAATCCAGGTATTATTTCTGGAACTTTTCTTATAGCAACCACCTGTGGGCAAATCGCAGTGTTGATTGCCTCACACACCTGCACAACCATTACCCTGACAGTGTATTTTTCACGCCCAAACTGCTTTGCAACAGATCTATATCTGTCTGGTGCAGCTAGCTTCCACAAGGCACTAGCAGTCTTATTCTGACCCAGTATGGCTTTCCTGAGTCAAGTGTTTTGGCTTTGGAGTTTGGTGCAAGCCCCTCAGACAGCTCTATGAAGGTATGTTTCCTCATTAAGAAATTCTGAAGCTACTGCTGGTCATCCCATTTCCAAAATAACAGGATCCCACTACACCATCATCGTTATCCTGCACCAGATGTGACAGTCCACTTAAGGACATACCATGGCAATGCTGGCACTTACCATATCTGTACCATGTGAACTAAATGAATTGTCATTGATCCTCCAGGTCAGTTAGAATATATCAAAAAATGGCCATACTGGGTTAGACCAAAGTTCCATCTAGCCCAGTATCCTATCTTCCGACAGTGGCCAATTCCAGGTGCTTCAGAGAGAATGAACAGAACAGGTAATCATCAAATGATCCATCCTCTGTCACCCATTCCCAAACAAAGGCTAGGGACACCATGTCTTTGAGCTGTCAGAAAGTTCTGCCCAAATTCCATCCAGCATCATGCTGATTGCCTACTCCACTACATCACCATTTGACCCACAATAAGAAGCAGTGCTCCATGTCTTCCACCCCGTTTGGCAGGGAATAATGGTGAGGAGGCAACATGAATCCACTATCAGCAAATGTGTGAAGGTGGGGACCAGCACCAACAACACAAAGCAAAGTAATTCTTAAAGTGTCTCCCTGTGGCGCACAGTACCCTGGGATACCATCCCTGAAATGGTAGCACTAACATCACGTAACTACAATTGGCAGTGTGGACATGGGTATTTATTGTACACAGCTTTATACTTATGTTGAGCACAGCATAATGTGGACATTCGGGGCAGGTATGAGGAGCATGCACATGGTCCTTACTTGAGTATGCATGCCAGTGTAGACATACGCTACTGGAGAGTTTGTCATGAGTTAGTGGAAGTGATCATGATTCCCATTAATGGCTGACCCACCACCTGTAACAGCTTCTCCTTACCTACAGCTAAAAGAGTTCACTTCTAGCTCCTGTGGCAATGGCTTCTGTTCTGGTACTGAAGACTGCTGATTTGATCCCTACTGATAAGTCTGGTGTTTGTGTGTATGTGGCTATGGTTCTCAGGAGCAGTCACCTTATTTCTGAGCTAGATGAAAGTCAAGAAAAATATCAATTTTTAAAAAGAAGCTGCAAGAACTGAAGACAGGACAGTGGACAGGATAGCCTCAATGGGCTAGATTCTGAACTCATTTACATCAGTGTAAGTCAGGAACAACTCAGAATTTTTCCTTTTGATGGATTTACTCTTGACAAATTCCAACATCACTAAGTACCAAGTTTGATCCAATTTCCTCTTCTCTTCTCCCATCAGCATAGCACATCTTCATCAGATGCGCTACAGTGGCACAGCTGCATTGGTGCAGATGTAGTGCTGTAGTGTAGACTTGCACTAGGATTCACTCTGCTTACGTTGGGTTGCATATAAAGAAAAAATCTTCCCTTCCCTTCAGTGAAGCTTAGAATGCATTCAGCCTTTTTTTTTTAATGAAGCTGAGGTTCAAAAGTTCACCATTTATAGATGTCAGCTGTGGTGAGGAGGAGAGGGGAAGGTCTTCAGAACATAAATAGCATAACAATGAGCAACTGAAAGAAAACCTTGACAAGGATGTCTCTTTCCAGGCCTGACAAGTTTAAAGCCTGTCTCCACCCTGCCCCTGACATGCACCTCTTTGACGAATCTGCATTAGAATCAGGACTCAGGGGAGATACAGGCTTTTGCAATTTGCAATTACTGTAGGAAAGTAATTGCAACATCTTTGTGTCTGCCAAACACAAAGTCCTTATATTTCCAGTGTTAAGATCTATTTCACACCGATAATCTGGAATTTTTTTTTTCAGAATAACACATAAGAATTTAAGACAAATATTTTGCATTTAATTTCTCTGGACCTCAAACTTTTCAGTCTGCAGTAATAAATAATTAACGGTGAACTTAGTCCCAGATCTAAATCAAATTGAAAAGATCTCTGCATTAAGCTAATAGGACCAGAATTTGGCTTTTGCTGGAAAACTCAGAGATTACTCCCAGGCTGAGGGAAAAATCCACTGGCTTCTCTTTGCATACGACAACAAATTTATATTTCATTCCTTGCTTTTAAAGCCCTACCCAGTTCTGCCATGGCCTATAACTCAGATATAATTTCTTATAATGTTGCTCGTCATTCCCAGCACTCTACCAACCAAGCCAGCCTCAACACCTCCTTTCATTTCCTTCTCCAGCTCCCATGTTTTCAGCTTCTTCCCCTATGCATGGATTGACCTCTCAGGCTATTTCTACACTACCACAGTAAATCAACCTGTGCAATGCAACTCCAGCTACATGACTAACGTAGTTGGAGTCAACGTACAGAGTACGACTGGAGAGTGATCTGCTGTCAATTTGGCAGGTCTTCCGTAGACCTGCTAAATCGATCACCAGTGGATCAATCTCAGAACATGGATCCTAGCTGTAGTGTAGACATAGCCTCAAAATCAGTGTGAAGAGAGACCAGGATGATTGAAGAGGGTGACTAGTATAGGTTTTTGGCACATAATGATATGCCCCAGTTCCACTCCTTATCTAGGAGATCAGTTTGGATGGTCACAATGACCCCTTCTGGCCTTAAAATCTCTGTTTCTATGGATCTGTAAATTTAATTCCTCTACCAAAAAGCAGAATATTCCACTGAATGACCTTGAATGGATAAAAAGTGATAAAATTCAGAGGACTTTCTGTGAATGGAAGGTGAAATGAATTAACAGGATGAGATGCAAGTCATATTTTTGGTCAGACAATGAGAATCATCACTTGGTTTTGTTTCTGTTTCATTTGTTTTACAGACCATATTTTTTGTTGCTGCTGCACTTTAGAAGAAGAGTGCAGTATAAGGCAGCTAGGTATATATTACTGAATAATTTCCTATGCACATGCAACTGTGAACTGTTGATAAGTCCTGATATTGGCATAAAGGAGTATTTCCTCCTGCCCATCCATGATTTATATATCTATTTCCATTTTCAGTTTAACCCTGCCTATGCTGTAAAATTAGGCCCCTATGCTAAGCCACAGCAACTCCTTTGGGGTAAAGGACATTAAAACTATTCCCAATAGACCTATGCAAATGATTAGTATTATATATTTGGCATATTGTACATTGTATACCTGTCTCAATGAGCAATCTTGCCTCTTCTCTGTATGTTTCTGTGCCTTATTACTTGGCAAGGGACATCAATTTTCCTTCGCAAAAATGAAACATCACAAATTCATGCAGATGAGCCCACAAAGTAGTGCATCCCGCTCCCTTTTCCTCACAAACCTTGTCCCAGTCACTTCAGGTTCTACATTGCACCTTCTGATCTATTGGGGCATAACTCTACCTCGTACTTTCTACATGAACATCCCTAAACAGTTTGAACCAGATTATACACACACACACGCACACACACACACACAACTATTCATGCTGAGTCGTACCTTAATTTGTAAATAGCCTGATTTTCTCAAATGGGACTCCCCACAGGGTAAGATATGTTTTGAGGGGGAAGCAAAATCAGCCCTTCAGCAGCAGTAATGCAGTTAATTGGAAGCAATCCCAATGGCTCTTTATAGAGAAGTCATTACTAACTATGCTTCTGTTTTGGAGAGTGTTTACTTCTTATATACACTCTGTTAGCTTTCTATCAGTTATTTGATTTATTCTTCATTACAGTTTAATAGATCATGTAACTATTTATTTTGTAATTTATGTAAACGTGTCTGTATTTTGCACCTACTTTCTTTTTTCCCCAAAAGATATCAGATTTTTCTTTGCCACAGGAAACCTAAAAATCAACCACTAATTGTCTGGAGGGATGGGGTGGGTTAGTGACTTCTATTTTAGTGATTGACCATGTAATTTTCGTTAGGATGTTTTGGAGCTTTTAGAATTACGGTGAGTATTTTCATTTTTACTCAGGAAGTATGATACTTCGGTGTTTATCACTTTCGTCCTAAGTGCTTTGTGACAAATTCTTCTCTGATTTACAGCAGTGTAAATCCAGCACCGCTGCATTACATAAAAATCCTAACACTGTTACACCGCTGTAATGGGAAGCAGAATTTGACCCTAAGTGCTGCCAAACACAAGAATGAAAAAAATAACTCAGGCTAATGGAGTGAGTGAGGAAGGAATCAGTAGAACTAAGCAAGTTCAGGAGCAAGGCAGAGATATACTCAGAGGAACATGAGGAAAACGACTCTTGTTTATAGGTACGGAAGGTTATTTGCTTTTTTTCTTACAATTCAAAGGTGTTTTTTTTTCTCTCACTTGCATCACATTAAAACACTGGTGCTGTATAGTTTTCTTATCTTGTTGTATTCAGCTTTGTTTGTCTAATGCCTGTTCGGCTTTTGATGTCTGACTTTATTTGTCTTCATTCACCAATCTAGTCGCTGTAATAACCTTTTGTTATTATTTATCTTGGTTTGACTTATATTTTCTGAGCAGTCTTCTTCTGACATTGTTCATCTTCATTCACTGGCTATCCACCAAACAGAACTTGTCTGACATTGTTCAGCTCTGCTCTCTTCATTTCTACTCAGCAACAGTTGCTTGAAGTCATTCTTCTTCATTTATATATCATCCAGCCAGCCATCTCTTAGCCTCACTTGTGTATGTTAGAAATGATCATCTGAATTCAATTTGTTTTTACTTCCCAATACATCCAGCCATCATCATCTGACATTACTTAGTCCTCCTCACATGTACTCCAGGATTATTCATCTTTATTTACTATCATTCACTGGGCAATTATGTACCTCTGCATCTTGTGCCTGGATGCTCCATAGCTACCATTTATGTTCTGATTGAACAACATTTGTCCCTATGTGTTTCCAATTTGTGCCTTACCACTATTAAGCACTCAGTCCTTCTCATTCAGTTAGGTATATCTATCCTCTGTAAATGTATCTACTAATGGAAATAAGGATACAAGCCACTCTTGGGCATGTTGCTGTTATTCACACATCCCTTTTATATAAATGCAGAAATACATGGTCTTGGATCTGTGGTGGACTTCTCATATGGACTGAGCAAGTCACGTTATCAAATGGAGATAACATTTTTTTCATTCTCAGAATGGAATTGCTTGGCTTCCTTAATGAATGCACAGTGTTTTGAGATATTGGCTAGATGATTCTATCAAAGTTAAAAGCATCAAGGACCTGATTCAAAAGCTGATGAAAAGACTTAAATTGTCTTCAGTGGATTTTGGAGCAGGCCAAAACTTATTAGGAGGAAACTTCTGTCATAGAACTGTTATAGCACAAGTATCCATTCATAGGGGTTCTGCATAATCTTCTGAAGCATTTGATGGTGGATTTTTAGAGGGGCTGAATACCTACAACTCCAAGGGAAATGAATGAGAGTTGAAAACCAGACTTTAATGTCTCAGGCTGCCAGCTGGGTAACCAAAACTTGTGCACAATGGAAAGTTTTGGCCTTAGTCTCAGTGTGTCATCATTAAATTGCAAAATTCAATCCACAAAATGCTATTGTAAGGTTTAAATAATAGTTACAAGGAACGGTGAGGTCCTCAGATGTACAACTGCATAGAAGTGTCCAATATAATTATCATAATTTTTTGAAGTATATATTTGTTTGTTTATAAAACACATGTGGGGTCCTAGGAAAGCTAGGATATTAAAAAGGTAACATATGTAACATGCTGCAAAGAGCGGCAAGGCTTTGTGGCAGAGAACAAAACTTTTAAAGCATTTTCTAAATGTTAGGAAGCAAATTCTAAAGTGTACATATGCCTAATATGCACATGCAATTATGCACTTGCATTGTCAAAAATCAAGGTGATTTGAAATGCTTTATAAAATATTAACAAAGCAGGTTAAAATATCGAATCATTTGATGATCCAATTGAAATTGAAACCTGGTGCAAGTAAGCACCACTCCACTGAAATCAGTCTGAAATCAGTGGCGTTACATCTTGGCTAAAATTGCTCTTTATATGAGTAAACTTAAAAAATACCAATAAATCCAGTTATAAACAAAATAATTGAAAGTGGAAATGGAACTAAACCAAAACTTCTAATGTCCTTGAACCTGGGGGAGACTGCTCAAAATTCAGATCACGATCTGATCAGTTGTCAGTGCTCCTATCTTTATATTGCACCTACCAAAGCTTCCGATCCTCAGACCCTGACCCTGTACTTTGGTGTGTTAAAAATCCAGAACTTGCAGCTTCAGCCTATAAGAGCCACCATACAGGGTCAGAACAAAAGACCACCTAGCCCAGTATCCTGTCTTCTGACAGTGGCCAATGCCAGGTACCCCAGAAGGAATGAACAGAACAGGTAATCAAGTGATCCATTCCCTGTCGTCCATTCCTAGCTTCTGGCAAACAGAGACTAGGGACACCATCGCTGCCCATCCTGGCTAATAGCCATTGATGGACCTATCCTCCATGAATTTATCTAGTTCTCTTTGTTCTCTGTCCACTTAAAAATCAGTTCCTCCTTTACTTTCTCTGCAGGAACTAAGTTGTGAGCCTACCTTACAAGGAATAACAACATCACAAGCTCCTAAAGGATTGAAGCTTCCTTCAGGGCTTAGTTGCCTCTGTTGTCATCAACTGACAATGGAGAAATGAAGTATCTTTTTGTTCACTTTTAAAAGCTGTGGGTCAGGTCCTTAGCTAATATGAATCAATGGAACTCCATTATGATTTGTAAATGTTAAGTTCACTTGTATTCATTTAGTGTCTGATTCAACAGTATAGACTTACACTTTACTTCAAGGGGTATTGGACTGGTTTGTAATATTTAAATAAAATAAGCATGTCAGTTCACCTTTGTTTATTAAACAGTTACTACATATAGATTTAAAAGCTTTTCATTCAGGAGGAATATCTGTAAAATATTTATTGCAAGTGCCATTTTTTTTTCTTTTTACATTTTAATTTATGGAATTTTATAGAGCAGTAGATCAAAAGGAGAAGCAAAAGTATCAAAAGAAAATGGTCTATTCTGAGTATTTTAGCGGCTTGCATTGCACCAGATGCATTGTGTATTTAAATATATTTTATTCAAGGTAACAAAAATACTATAACTTTTTACACACTACATAAATAGATTATGCATGGAAGTTGTTAATATATCACCTATTTTTTATTTTAACATAAAAATCTAGAGAAGGTCTGGAAGCTCTGACACCTCCTACTCCGGTAATATCCAACACATCATGACATTGGGGGAATGAGTTGGGATTAGAACTCAGTAGAACCAGATGGTTGTTACTGAGTAGACCTAGAAAAGGCCCTAAAAAGTAACCATGGAGCTAAAATACGAAGTGTTAGAGGGAAAATGGAGGGCAAGTCTGTGCTCCCCTCCTTCCGCACCCAGTCACCCTCAGGGTAGCATGACAAAACTGTCTGTGGCTGGGTGAATGTGTGGACATGATGCTGACAGAGAATTCTCTGAGGCACTGCACTAGAGAACAAAAACATTGGGATCCTGATTATCATCTCTGGTATATGAATGAAGCTTTGAAGATATCTGTATGGAGAAAAGAAGTGTGATGTGCACCTTACCAGCCCCAATCAGCCATCTCAAAACACCTTGCGTAGAGTATTCAGGCTGTATGGCTACAGGGGTTGCACCATACTCAAATAAGGGCGAGGAACTGTACTGCCAAAAACCCATACGGTAAAGCTTGTGCTGGCAATAGACTTTAGGAGCGATGTCAGAAAGCAGCCAGCTCTTATCTGTGTGATGTCCAAACATGATGCCAGATCTGACAGCATTCTAGAAACATAGGACAGCAGTCCTTTGTGGACGAGGAGCTAAAATATATAGGGAATAAAATACTGATACACACAGGAATTGAAGAACAGAAGTTAAGTCACATATGGTCAGGAATGCATCTACATTGTCCTATGGTGAATTAAACACAAACGTCATCTGAATATGGCCAGTTTGGCCTTAATTTCTCCAGCTCTTATGTAAAAACAATTTTATAACACTGTAGAAGGGAACACAAACTGCAGAGATCAACAAACAGGATTACAGAGAAGCAAGATAAGTAAAGACCTGGACCTTTTGGGGGCAACACAGAAGCTGTGTACACAAATGTTTTCTTCTCTATGCAGCTGCTTGAATTTTCTGCCCTCCTTCTGCACTATGGTATGCCACATATAATAGCAATGAACTCATGTCATTTCTTTACCCCAGTGAGCACTCAGCAGCATAAGGAAAACCCACCTTTGGCTGCTTTATGTTAGACATGTGTTCTGTAGCTTTCAGGTACATGAGAGTGAAGGAAAATGGACATCTGGCCATTCTTCTATGACCACACCTCCTACTTGGCATACCCTCTTTATTATTCCAGCACTTGCTGTGTGCTTATGCCACCTACCATGCCATACACACTGGTAGGGTGACCAGACAACAAATGTGAAAAATCGGGACAGGGGTTGGGTGGTAATAGGAGCCTACATAAGAAAAAGACCCCAAAATCAGGACATCTGGTTATCCTACACACTGGGGAAGCATAGTAGCTCAGACTTTTTCACACAACATGCTTACTTCTCATTCATACCATCTCCAGGGCAATTTGCACCTATTTTGCCCCTTGACCTGTGTGTAGCAGATTGAGTGTGATGGGTCCCATCATATGAGTAAAGTGAGGGGATGACATGGCCTTGAGTTCTGAAAAAACTCTCCCATGTTTTCCCTAGCTCACAGGCATATACCAGTCCCTTTCAAAATAACATAGGTCCTGAGATTGCTCCCATTAAAGTCGATGGCAGAACAAAAGTCAGTGATGAAGTGATCTCCCTTGGACTATTTCAGAAAGGTCTACTAACTCTTTGAGTTCCCTTGCCCAGAGTAGACTGCATTTCTCAATGATTTGGTGGTATGATTTTTTTTTCTAAGTTATTATACAGCCTCATACTGAAGAGCAAGACGACCAGACGAACTGCGGGAATCTTGTAAGTTGTGAGTGCCTTGAGAACTATCATTAAATCCCTTTCTATGGTTCTACCAAAAAAGAAATGAAATCTTTACATAGGAGAGGCAAACACTTCAATGTTAGCAAGTGTGTGTCCCTTTTAGGCACCGATTGGGGCTTTTTTGTTTGTTTGTCTCAATTATCTGATCTGCTGTGATATTTAAATGCTTTGTACCCTTTGTGTGAGAAAATCATAATTGGCTAAAAGTTTCTTTCGCTCCTAGTGTCTGTGGATTCTCTGCCTCCCTGGGCTTGCCTCACTCCAAGTTCTGCTCTTGCCTAGACTGTGCCCTGGATCTGATTCTGGCTCTGACCTTTGTCTCCAGTTCCCGGCTTTGACTTTATCTTTGTGTCAAGAGTTGGCTGTGGGATTTGGATTCTGACTACAGTTCAGATCTCCTGCTTCAGTCAGTAGGCTGACCACTATGACCTGGTCTGCTAAGACCTCATCTCATCTGTAGATTTTTATCCGTTTAAATCAAAACTGTTCACAAGTCTGAAGGATATCTTTTATATCATCATCTTTCCCTCCCATAAATAACTTTGCGCTAAAGATCACAGGCCAAATTTGGAACGGATGGAAATCAGCATAGTTGTACTGATTTCAGTGGACCTACACTGATTTGCACCAGCTGATGATCAGACCCTACATGAATATTACTAGAGTGACACCTGACTCTATATCTGACCTCTGCAGACTTTACACACATGAGTAATTCCATTAATATTAACTATGCTGTAAGCTCTCTGTGGCAGGATAAGTGTCATATCTTTCTATTCGTCCAGCAAAGTGCCTAGCTCGACACATATATAAGGGTTAAATTGCACCAGCCTTACTGTGGTGATGACTTATTGTCTCAAGAGTCAAGTATGCAACCTTTATGCACATTGGTGAGCACTTAACCATTGGTGTCGATAGGACTATGTGTCTGTGGGCACCAATGTGTGACGTGGCTCACCATAGCACAAATGATTGCTCAATCTAGTTCAAAGGGGAAAGGGCTGCAAAATTATGTCCTGTATTTCTTTGTCCTTTTCTTGAAGCGAGTGTCTTGTTTTGATCCTTTACTCTATGATTCATTATTCTGAAATGTATTTTTTGTTGTCTCCAAGCTACTTATAGGTCTCAACTATTCTATATCAGATCACGCCGCTCAGTAAATAGTCTCCTCTTACCTTAGCATTTGTAAGCACATGTCACATTAATAATATTATAGTTATTTATAGTCCAGTAGTGCCTAGGGTCCCAGTCATGGACCAGAACCCTATTGTGCTAGCTGCTCTGTTCTTCTCTGCTCAACACAAAGACAGTTCCTGCCCCAAAGAGCTTACAATCTACGCAAATATTAGGAAAAAATAGATCTGACAAGATTGATATACAGGAAAGATGATAATGACCTGGTTAGCTGAGGATTTCAAGGACATTTTTACTGAAGTTAAGGAAGCCTCTGAGCATGGTGAGTATACGTCTTCATAGCCATTTTACAGATGGGTGAATTGAGGCATAAAGAACTTAAGAACTTGCCCAAGATTACACAGCAAGTCAAGAGCAAATTTAACAATATAACTCAAGAATCTTCCAGCGTTAACCTCCTGGAAAATACTGTCTCTCTCTAATACATTCATTCCAGTTTCATGCACTTCCATGTATTGCTTCTTTGTCTCTTGGCAGCTGTCATTCTGTTGAAGACAACCATCATTTCTGCTCCTTGTTTGGAGAGAAAGCACAGCTAAATGGCAGCAGTTTAACATTTTTCTGACTCTATGATTCCACACTGTAGACATAAACTCCCAAGATAGGCCTGTGGTAATGTCTTTATGAACAACTGAACATTTGGTGCCTCTCACCCCTAGGGCTTCTGTGGGATTCATGCTTTTGAAGAATTTACAAATGTTAGTGAGGCATGATCTTCTGTTTCTTAAATCATATTGACTAGGTTTAATTCTGCAATGCTTTTCTCTATCTTTCCCTTTTGGTCTCTGAAAAAGGAACTTTCTGTGACTTTCACCATAAAGTTATGTTATGTTTTCTGATCTTCCTATTTTTTTAAAGCATGTATCTAGGTCTTTGCTTCAGTAATGGAGTTATGTTAGCTACTTTTCAGTTTTTCGGAGGCTTCTCTTTAATGGAACGAAATAAGCTTACAAAAATGGATATATAGGTTTATCTAAATTATATTCTTCTTGTATGAGTTCTATTTTAGTGAATAATAATAATAATAATTAATAATTAATAATATCAAGCACCTAAAGCAATCAAGGATCAATGCTCCAATGGGCTAGGCAAGGCACACACATGTATCTAAAAAAGGGGTTCCCAACCTTGGTTCGCGGCTTGTTCAAGGTAAGCCCCTGGCGGGCCATGAGACGCTTTGTTTACCTGAGCATCTGCAGGTATGGGCCACTGCTTCCCACAGCTCCATTGGCCGGGAACGGTGAACTGGGAGCCACTGGGAGCTGCGAGCAGCCGTAACTGTGGACGCTCAGATAAACAAAGCATCAAGCAGCCCACCAGGGGCTTACCCTGAACAAGCCATGAACCAAGTCTGGGAACCACTGATCTTAAAAGATGTTATATCTTAACGTTCATCATCCATTCTACTCATGTTTAATATGGAATTAGGTGTTCTTTGTAGACTTTCTAATTTTGTATTTTCTGAAACCAATGTAGATAAATGTGTTTTTTTCCATTTATGATAGCAGATGCAAATGCAGCTCTCACTATTGTTCTTTATTGAACATCTCTAATTTCTTAGTATTGTTTTTCAGAGTATGACATTTTTCTCTTCAACATTAGTCTATTTTAGTACAATGTATTTTAAAAAGTTAACTCTTTAGTGACAACCCTGACCAAGGAGTGGTAAGTAAGTTGTATTACCCAGGAGTGGTTCCAGGAGATACTGTGCCCCTCTTAGACTACGTCTAAACTACAAAGTTAAGCCAACCTAACGTATATCGTCCCACACCTGTAGCAATAATTACATCACTTGACTGTGTCTGCTCTTTGCTCCGTGTGTCAATGATGCATGTCCTCCACAGGAGGGATTGTATCAATTGTCCCATCAGTGTGGGGCATTGTGGAGTGACTCCTGAAAGCCTGTAACAGTTGACATAAGCAATGTAGTATCTGCACTGACTCTGCATCAACCTAACTACATGGACTTTGACTGTATGCTGCTCATGGAGGTGGAGTTATTAAGTTGATGTAGAAGGACAGTTATACCAGCGGGAGCAAAATTTAAGTGTACACATTTCCATAGTTAGATCTACATAAGCTGCCTTGCATCGACCTGTCTCTGTACTGTAGACCAGACCTTAGTCACAATAATCTTCCTATTCACCGTTTTTTCAGAAACAGGGGAAGTGCAGTAATTTGCACCAAATTAGAGCAATCACAAGAAGAGAGGGCGTGACTGAGTGTAGTCTTATGTTCACCACTTGCACAAAACTATGATAAATTTTATACAAAATATGCCTGGTGAGGTATCATTTAAAAACTTGTAATTTGCTGATCATTATTGTCCTGGTAAAATATGTCTGACAACATTGTATGTAAAGTTATAAGATTCTACTGTATGATGCTAGTAAGGTATATTCCAAATATAGGAAAGCAGTCCAAACCAGTTCCTAAGAGATAAAAGGCAAATGGATGCCTCACCCAGTTGTCAACAAAATCAAATGGACAATCACTTTGGTAAGCAGCCACTCTTTGGCAGGAAGTAAGGTGGAAGTGAGAAATTTACATCTTGGCAAACAGACTTGCTATCGCCTGAACCCTAGTTGGAGATGATTCTCAAAGGAGAGAAATACTATAAGAAGAGAGAACAGAGGACATAAATCACCTCTCTCCACTCATCTCTACTCACAGCATCAACAACGTTTGAAAGATAAACGGAGCATTATTGAACTGAGGGTGGGTTTCTGAAAGAAAAATCCAGCCAGACTGTTAGAAGCAGATGATGAGAGAAACCTTTTGCTTTACATTAACTTAGTTTGTTAAGTTAGGTGTAAGTTTGTGTTTTACCAATTATTTCTTTGCAACCAATTTTGACTTTTATACTTCATTATTTGTAATCACTTAACATCTATCTTTCTGTAGTTAATAAACTTATTTTATTGCCTTATACAAACAAGCATGTGTTTGGACTGAAGTGTTTGGAAACCTCCATTTGAGGGAACAAGGCCTGTGCATATGATTTTCTATTAAAAAAATCACAGCCTTTCTATGACCTTGTATTAACCAGAAGAAAAGAGCCGGGCAGTAGAAGATGCACATTTCTGGGGACAAGTCTGGGATTGGGAATTTGCTGGTGTCGCTCTGCAATATCATTCAGGAGTGGCTGGCGAGAAGCATTCCTATAATTCAACTAGGAGTGATTTTGCACGCTAGAGGGTGTTTGTTAACAGACCAGGAGTGGTTGTTCTCAGGGTGAAGCCGTGTAAAAGACACCCCAGGTTGGAGAACTGAGGGGGCACAGCTGTTCAACCATCCAGACTGTACCCTGGGGAATGTCACAATGGGGCCAAGGAGGAGTCGCCTCTGTTGTTGGCTCCATTCCCCTTTATCATAAGCAAGGGTGTGGCCTCAAGGTCCAGGTATCCCACGCCTTTCATTCTGAGGCTCTACTTCAGCTGATCTTCAGGTTTTCCCACATTTTTCTCCTTTTAACTTTGAAACACTCTGTTTTTGATATTTGGTCAACACTGAGTATGGAGACGGCTCTTGACTCTTTCCAGAAACAAGCACCTTTTCTAAAGTTAATGCCAGAATTTTCAATCCATCAGTCTCTGCCTTCATATTCTGTAACAATTTCCCATTGTATAATTATCTCTGTCTGTGTGTGTGTGTGAGAGAGAGAGAGAGAGATTATTTAGGTAGCCTGACTTTTTAAGTCACTTTTCTTACATTTAATTCTACCCAGACTTATTTTATTATGCTGAGGGTTTGCAATTATGATAGTCTTTTACATGAGGAAAAACATTCCTTGCTTGAAGGTGTTTTTCAAAGACCCCATATATTCTGCCCACTGAATGTATTTTTCTTAATTTACATATTTTTGATTGAAAAGAGGAAAAATATATTATGAACAAGGCTGCTATAAAATCATGGGCTTGAGAAAATGATACATGTTAGTGTTTCCCCCGCCTGCAGCTTGCAATTTTCTATTCTCTCCAGGCAATTTCTGACAGAAAGAAAGTGACTTTTCTAAGGTGCTGATCCACTGCTATGCTATAAAGAGAAAACTGAACATGGGGAGGTAACAGACAAAAAGTAAAATAGAGAGGGGGTGAGACCTTGGGCAAGTCACTTTCCCTCTCTGAGACTGTTTCCTTTATCTGTCTTTTCTAGCTAGATTGTGAACCCCTCACTGTGGGGATTCTTTCACTGTATTTCACAGTGCCTAACACAATGAGGACACCTGATGTGGGGATTCTGGTGCTACCACAACCCAGTTTAATGACGACAACAACAATAATAATAATTAATATTAATATAATTAGGCACCACATGTAGATTCAGCAGTACTCAGTCATGCTCATTAAGCTCTCTGAAACCAGAAAAGAAGTCTTTATTGTATTGTGATGCTCTTCAGATGTACCCAGGTTTGAGAGGCACTTCATCACTACCTGCTCTTAGAGTGAGACAGCCTTGTTTATGTCTGTATAGTTCAACTCCCTGAAACCATCAGTCTCTCTCCCCACTAGCACTGCCTTCCAGGTCTCTGCAGATTTTGTTCTCTCTATGCAGGCTGCTAATAGGTATACAACAATCCTTTAACCCCCTTGAAGTATCCCCTGTTGTGTCCAGCAATTAACAACAGGACACTCTCAGAAATTACTAGGTTTGCTGGTAAAACCTGTTTGACAAATCTGCCTGGGACAGACTGTAAGAAATATTTTCAGCACATACAACATAACTCTTTAAATATCATCCATCCATCCATCTCACAGTGATGGTGAGGATCAGTATGACATAAGCTATTATGAGACACTTCATACTATACTTTTTGGATAAATATTATGAAAGCAGCATGTTAGGTGTTCGCATGTTAGGGGCTGGAGAGCTGAGAAGATGACTATCTGAACCTGGCTACAAACTCTCTCCTTCCCAAGCACACAAGATAGGATGGAGGTTCTAAATCGAGCTGTCAGGACAACAATGAGGGGAGAGGAGAATTAAGGGCACCAGAAGAAGATTGTTAAAAACTAAATAGTTGAAAATAATCTTTGATGAAAATAAGTATGAATGAATTTGACATCAATGAGTATTTTGAACTATGAACAACAGTTCTTTGTGTTTAGAGGTGTGGTGAGGGGATTGGGAATTAAGAGTGTTTTGTGGATATAGAATAAATTAAATTTGCCACAGAAGGTAAGTGTTCTTGCAGTAAAATTTACTAATCCATGTAGTTTATCAAAGAGAGGGTTAAGAGGCAACTTGATCACGGCTTATAAATATCTACACAGAAATAATTTTTAATAGAAGGGGGCTCCTTTAAGCTAGCAGCCAAAGACATAACAAAATTCAATCACTGGAAGTTGAAACTAGACAAATTCAGGCTGAAAATAAGGTGCATTTTTTTTAACAATGATGAGGACTAACCATTGTGACAACTTACCCAAGGGATGTGGGAGATTCTTCATCACCTGAACTCTTTATATCAACATTGGATTTTGTTTTTAAAGATATGGTCTAGCTCAACCAGAAGTTATTGGCTTGGTGAAAGTATTACTGGGTGAAATTCTATGTGTTATGCAGGAGTTCAGATAAGCTGATTATAATGATTCCTTCTGGTCTTAAAATTGATGACTCCGGGAGTTCAGCAGTGCTAGCTGAATAATTTGTGAGGACTTGATAATAGCCATGGGCTTCCATGGGATTTCATCGGTATTCTACACAACTTCTCTCTTTGTTAAAATGACTAAATTAAAAACTTAGTGTAAGCAAAAACCAAACTTGGGGCCTATCTTTTGAAGGAGCGGCAGATGGAATGCAATATATTTCATGTGGGATTCCAGTATAAGAACAGCCCCATTCCCTTTAGAATGCAGTCTAATACGCATACTATCTACATATACATAGCTAGCAGATAGGGAGAGATTTTTTTCAGAATCTTAGTACTCATTACTGCTGTATGTCATCTTTATCATTAATCATCATCTGTTATGTCATGTTTCCTTCCCATCCGGCCTGGCGTCAGGTGTGATGCTGAATAGCTGCAGTACATTAATTTCCAACTGGTGGCTACTAGTGGCTGGCAAATTAGATTACTTTGTGACTATTTATTATCTGTGTTAATTGTTTGACAGCTCGTTATTGAGTACCATTTGGAGGATGGCAGATGGCCAAGAAGACACTACATGTAGTTTGTTGTCCTTTTGTGACACCTTGATGGTTTTTAGATGTCTTAAAATAAATAAATAAATAAACAAGCAGCATAACATATTCTATCCTCAATTACATGTAAAGTAGATAAATTATTGAGTGTGTGCAGCATGGACCTGAAGTGTGAGATAGGACAAATCTAAATAAGAATATAAACAAATTCATCTTGGGTTTGAGCCTTAAGCTATTTCAACAACAACAAAAGAATTCAGATCCTGCTGGATTTCTTCTCAGATGAAGACATCAACGTGTGACACTGAAAATGTCAGAGACGTAAAAAGGGAAATGAGGCTCAAACCTGGATGCTATGAAATTGTCCATGAGTTTGCTCATTATTGAAACTGCTCGGCAGTTTTCCATCAAAATTATTTCTTGATGAAAAATGCACTTTCTGGAAAAATCTCCTTAGCTGAACTTGCATGATGACCCTCCAAATTGACTAAGCTGTACGGTGCATCATGGGAGTCACGTGACTTCAAACTGACTCCAAATGAACTGTTTCAAAATTCCAATTTTTGCTCAGCTCTTCTAATTTATTAAATAAACCATTAATTATAAAATATGTTTTAAGCTCCAATTTTCCTAGTGATCCAATCATTTTTTCTCTGAAACCATGGTCAGACCAAACTAGTTAATGGCAATCCTGTATGTTTCTGAAGAATTTAAGATAGCAAGAGGTTCCAGAAATAATGTTCTGAATGTCTGAATATCCAAGAGAGCTGGTCAAAAAATGAGAGAGGATTCATTTCTTTTTTTCATATGTTTTCCCTCCCTGGTTTATTTTAATTCTAAACGTCACTGAAATTTCAACATTTGAACAATTTTGACTTACTCTAATATGTAGAGTCAGCTGACTGCATCTGCAATGGCTTCAATTTTCAAAAGCAAGAATGTGGGGTGCCTCAGTGTTTCTGTGCCCTGATTGTTGAGTTGGGAGTGGCAGCTCAGCACATTGTAGGATTAAATTCTTGTTCTCTGCCCCCAATAACTCCAGCCCTCCCTACTCACTGAGCAGTGTATAGGAACTAGCATAGGGGAGTTATAATTTGCTGTTTCTATAAGCCAATAATAAATCATTAATAGATCCCACACAAGACCAAGGACACTGAGTCACACTTCCTCCCAAAGTGACCCCAACCAATAGGCTGAACCAATGAAATGTTTCATTTCAAGTCAGTTCGCAGTACATGACTCCCATGTGCACCACACAGCTTAAGGCGTACCTCTGACTGAGAGCTGTGCCCAAAGTGAAATTCTATCCCCATTTTTTTTTTTTTACTGATTGTCTGTAACTCCCAAATGAATAATCCATCAAAAAAACAAAACATTCAACTTTTCTCGCCTCGGTCCTTTCCTCAGAGAAGCCACATTATATTACTGGGAGATGTTTGTAACTAAGTATGCCTTGTATTGTAGCTATGACCGCCTGATTAACAAAGAGAAGATTATATCACTATGCAGTGGCCAATATATGCAGAGTTAATAGGACCTGCAGTAGTAATTGCTTTGTGAAAATGTCATTGAAATGAGTGAAGTCAGATAAATGCTAAAGCATTTCAAATTATGGCTTCTCAGCTGAGTTCTGAAAAAATCACTGAAAAAGTAATTCTCTACACTGAAGGGTAGTGGCTCGTTGTCCATCTGGTAAAACATTTTCATCAGCTTTCATGAGAATGTCACAGAGATTATATTCTCTTCTGTCAATTTGTTTAATGTCAACACCGCTAGAATTTGCACATTTCACTGATTCTAGAATTATGCAGCTTTTATATGATGCCACATGCACCATATTTTATGTTGGTTGCTTCTAAGGCTTGGATTCACTTCTGATAGCTCTGTCTTGCATTCTGTTTTGTTCATAAAATTTCCCATTCTGGGTCCAGTTATTCGGCAGATAGTGTCTTTATCTATGGACCTTATAGCCTGTATCACAGTCTCACGGTGCTCTTTTATAAGCTTGTTGCTATAGTTATCTTGATGATGAGGATGATTTCTTTGTGCCTGTAAAAATGAAAATACAATTCTTGTTCAACATCAGTGTTTAGGGAGGGGGTCCCATATAGAAAAAGTGATTTGTGCTTAATTATGAAGAAGTATGGAGCTTGCATAGCCCAGGTTTTTTATTCAAAATATTGTGAAATGACAAAGGAATATGGTGATATTAACAGATATTGAACTGGGGGCTTTTTTGTTTGTTTGTTTTTTTCATACAGCTGTCTCAGGTGCTGTAGCATGAATATTTCACTATTTTCAGTTATAAAATATGTATCTAGTAGTACTTTATTGTGGACATTATGCCCAATATATGCTACCAGAAATGTAAGTAGTGTGATAACACACTCCGTCTATTGCTATATAAAATCTGTTCTATTCCCCCAGTGAGTGGCCAAGGCCTGGTTTGTACTTAAAAGTTTTGCTGGTGTAGCTATGTTGGTGTGAAAAAAATCACAACCCTAATTGACATAAGCAAAAGCCCCAAGGTGGATGCAGCTCTACTAGCAAAAATGTCCTTTTGCCCCTTGTGACACTTGCTTAGGGTGCCCAAGACTATGAATCACCATGTTAACCTCCTTCCTCAATGACCAAGAGATTGGCTGGTGCTAAACTGGGTAAAATTGGGTTAAAAAAGAATTACGGAAGTTCCTGGAGGATAGGTCCACCAATGCTATTAGCCAACATGGTCAGAGACACAACCTCCTGCTCTGAGCGTCCCTAAACCTCACCTGCCAGAAGCAGAGACTGGATAACGGGGTATGGATCAATCAATAATTGCCCGTTTCTGTTCATTTCCTCTGAAGTGTCATGGTCAGAAGACAGGATATTGGGTTAGATGTACCATCAGTCTGAGCCAGTATGGCTGTTCTTATATTCTTGCAGGCGTCATCTCCCTGTCTCCTGTCTATTAGCCCCTGAAAATTTCCTCAGGGGTCTGCCAGTTGCTGCTTTGCCTTGCAGGTTAACACGTGTGTGACAGGGTGTACCAACCCTACACTGCGGATGCAAGGGTTAAAAAGCTGCTCTGGGCCCAAAAGGCCCTGCTCCCTCACCTCCACTGGGCATGCTCCGAGTGAAAGGAACATTTGAAAGGGAGTGACTCAGCTCAGTCTGGGCTGACTGAGGAGGAGAGTAGTCAGGAGCAGCAGCTTCCTGTCAGAAACTGCCTGGGCTCCACAGCACCTGAACCAAGCCTCATAGCCAAACCACTGGAAGCCTGTTGACTGCAGGAGTGATGACACATTGTGTGCAGTGGAAGAGACTCTGGAGATGGATCAGAGGGGAACACAGGAAGAACCCCGTGTCCAACTTGTGACAATGTTGGAGGGACTGGAACAAGGGTAGGAAGTGACTCAGGGAGTGCACTTAGGAATATCAGGCCTGAACCCTGTGCAAGGGCCACTATTTCAAAGGGTCCTAGGTCAGAACCCAGAGAAATAGGGTGGGCTTGGGTTTCCGACCACCAATGGGTGACACTATCCTGAACTATAGCCACTGGCAAAACGACTTTTGAACTCTTGTTAGTGGGTGATACTACCCTGAAATGTAACTGCAAGAGGAATCAACACTTGGAATATCGCCGCTAGGTATTACACCCAGGAGTATCACCATTAGGTGGTAATGCTGGCCTGGAGCACACAGTTAACTCTCCTCCAAGAGCTTGATATACCCCAGTCTCCAGACTCCTCAGAAGCATCCCCTTGTAGTATCCAGCGACTGTCACTGGAAACTCACAGAAACTACCAGTTAAGCAGTTCCCAAAGGAACAATACACACATGCGTTTTTTTGGCTCAGCTGAGTATCAGCTCTAATATAACAGCAGCAATCTATTTATGGTAAATAGAAAAAAAAACAGTACACCTATAAACTCATTAACAAAGGTTAAGATTTAACAGATAGTGAGCAAGCAAATAACAACATAACAACATCAGGGTAGAAATAAAACAGAAAAGGTATAACATGCTTCTTATAGTCTAAACTTAACTTTACCAGTCTAATCCCTTACCCAAACATCCTTCAGTGCTTCCAACCAAATTCTGGTTGAGATCTTGTTTTTATGAATGTAATTGCACTGTCCAATTACTCCCTAGGAAAAGGATAAAACAGAGGTCCTTTTGTCTTCCTATTATACCCCAAAGTTCATTGTCTTTGCATCCCAAAGACAGGTCAGCCCCCTGTGGTTTTAGTCTCTGGTATCTTCCAATGATGATTTCACATCCTCATGTTGAGTTGGAATGCAACTGTATCGCCTAGTTTGTCTCACGATGCTTAATTTACACCAGACACAGCAATAGGTAATAGACATGCTTTATCTGGCAGAAAACCTGTTTGTCAACACTGCATGCTTACATAGTTAACATTTTTAGTGGGCACACATAACTCCTTACACACCATCAGTACATCTCATAAGATCTATGATAACCAGTGTGTCACCAGCTTTCATTTAAGATTTCACATTACATTCTTTACAGATAAATACTATCACAGCAATGTGTTGGGTGTAGTGAGTTTGTCAGACCTGATAAGAGCTGCTCACATAATAGTGAACTCTTTGCCAGCCAGCACAAATGAGCCTCTGTATCACACCCCTATAGCTTATTTTGTTTGAGGAACTGGTATAAGCTAAACCAGCAAAATAACGCTTGCTGGCCTAAGCTGCATCTCTGCTAAGAGGATTTGCCCCTACAGCTATACTGGAACAACCTTTCTATTAGAGACAAGGTTCAAGACTCCCCCGTTCTCTCCACACACACACCCCCGCACCATCCCCCCTGCATGTAATGCACTAAGGACCTGATTCAGGAAATCATCCCTGTTGAGGATCACACCTAAGCACATGCTCTGCTTTCCTATTGATTCAATGGGACTACTTGTGGAGTAATTTACAATTCAGCATGAGTGCAGATAACACATCTGGCCCAATGTCAGTGAAACTATCACAGTCTATTCCTGTATTAATATTGCATTTATAAATACTCCATCTAAGAACATGTATTAAATGGCCACATAGAGAACGCTTTTTTCTATATGTTATAATGTGTTTCATGATTGGCACAATTGCTTTAAAGATACAGTTTGATTAGTCCTATGAAAAGCACTTTATTACATCTTTCAGAAGACATGTCCTGTCATATTGGGTTTCATCAGTTTTACTTTCCTATGACTTTGCCAATAAAATCCAAGGCTAAACCTATCTAATTTTAGGTGATGTATGTTTCTCCCCATGATAAGATATCAAATATTCTCTCTGCAACAAGTCATCTTTAATAACAATTTAAAAAAAAAAGTTTTAAAAAAAGTTCTTTCAGATAACATTTGACTGCAAATTTCCTTCTTCAGTCTAAGGAGGACGACTTGAAAAACGAAGAGTGCACTGAATCATGAAGCATTGACAGGGGACTTTTGGCTGACACATTTAACTACACTTCTATTAATAATCAAACATGCCAAAAAGATGGTGTTACACTCAGGTGTTAATGAGAACTCAATAGGGCCCTGTATGAATGCCCTTAAACTGATTCAGGAAATGCAGTACTGGATTAATGTAGAATCAGTATGAAATATGGAAGCATGACATGCACATGCCAGTGAACCTCGACCATGGTGAGAAGAGATGATGATGAAGCTGTTGTAGAAGATGCAACTGTATTTAATAGACACTATTACAGCCCTGGCTTATAAACCCATGAAACACCCCTAAAATACACCAATACCAGGAACTGGAGGAACAAGCTTGTATGCTACCTAGCTGCTCTCTCTGTCTCAACTCATATTTGGTAAATATGAAAAAAAAAGAAAGAAAGAAAGGTATATAAAGCATCATGCTTTAAGGCTTAAGATTAAACCAATCTTTAACCCAGTGGTTCCTAAACTTGTTCCACTGCTTGTGCAGGGAAAGCCCCTGGTGGACGGGGCTGGTTTGTTTACCTGCCGTTTCTGCAGATTCAGCCGATCACGGCTCCCAGTGGACATGGTTCACTGCTCCAGGCCAATGGGAGCTGCTGGAAGTGGCAGCCAGTACGTCCCTTGGCCCGTGCCGCTTCCAGCAGTTCCCATTGGCCTGTAGCAGCGAACCGCGGCCCGTGGGTGCTGCAATTGGCCAAATCTAAAGACACGGCAGGTAAACAAACTGGCCCAGTCTGCCAGGGGCTTTCCTTGCACAAGCGGCGGAACAAGCTTGGGGACCACTGCTCTAACCACTAGTTGTTTCTAGCAGATGTCTCTAGGGGCAAATTATCCCACATCTGCCTACTGCAGGGTTTTATGCAGCATCTGGGACTTGCCACTGTCAGAGGCAGAATGCTAGAGTAGATGGAACACCTGTCTGATCTAGAGTGGCAATTCATGTGTTCCAGCTCCATCTGTACATGCTTAGAAATGGATTCTAAAGAGTAGAGGCTTGAAAGATCCTGGAATGCAGATTTATAACAGAAGAGCAAGGAAAACATTTTAGTTAAAACTTTACAGAATAAGCATCTGCAAGTTAAGCTCCACCTAGGCTAATGACCATGCGCTTATTTCACCAGATGTTTTTTTCCCTACTTCTCACACCCAGTCTAATCAAAATGACAGCACATTTTAATGTCTACCGATAAATCAATCCATTCAGTGTGCTGGTGACATGTTTCAGAACAATATGAAATGAAAAGCGTAAAGAGAGGACATTGCAGAACAATAATGATATACTTGAAAATACGTTTCCTCTAAGCATTACACCTTGTCTCTATTTGCAGTTAAATATCCTATCCAAATGACTACAAAATTATATTCCAAGAAGCGCTAAATGTCTGAGTTAGATCAGCAACAGCAAGGAGACTAATTCCTGAAATTTGGTATGGATTTCTCAGCAATAATTCATGTTGTTTTTCCTATTACAACATAGATTCAACCAAAGACAGTTGGGATTATACTCAGCCCTTATCAGACTCAGAGCCTGACTGAGTTTGACTTCTGTTTGCAAGGATGGAGCAACTTGAACTGTTTCAGGACTGGACGCTGTTGTAATGGGTTATTCAGGGTTTTCTGAAGACAAGTCTCTAATCAATTGTGTAGCTCTGCACTATCAGTTCATTAATCACAGCCCTTCTCCCTCTTTCCATCCCTTCCCCCCCTCAACTAATTTGCTATATTTCATTGTTAATTAACTCTTGCTTACTTCAAATCTGCCCAGTTTGTCTGTCTGTCTGCATCTATGAAGCATCTAGCTAGATAGCTGTTAGCCCGATCTTTCATAGTATATAGTGAGCATCTTCTTGAAAGTGCTAATATCCTCAATTCCCATAGACATCAATGAAGGCACATAGATTTTGAGTGTTTGTTTTAATGAATTATGGCTTATGGGAACAATTGGTAATATTTGCTTGTCATTTATTTCGTGCCTTTTATAGAAGAACCTGATGGTACAGAGGAAAGTGAAATTCAGCCACCTTTAGGATCTAATATAGCTTTTTGCATAGCCACATTACACAATAGCATAAGCTAAGAAGAGGGACACACAATAATATTCCATATTTAGGCAGTCACTAATAGTAAATTCAGTGCTTCTGTGTCTACTCACATTTATGCAGGTTTACATCAGTGTGTCTCCCCTGACTTGAATGGAGTTCCTGCTTACACATGTGTAAGTTAGTGGAGAATTAGCCAGATGGTATGTTTGTGATTATAAACTCTTCCACATAACAGACATTCTTGGGCTAGTGAAATTACAAAGAGAAAAGGACATGGCTCCTCAGTCCTTAATAAGGAATCAAGAAGGAAAATTTTGGAGGCACAAAAGGGAGTTGGTTTCAGAGGTGTAGCCGTGCTAGTCTGTATCAGCAAAAACAAGGAGTACGTGTGGCACCTTAGAGACTAACAAATTTATTTTGGCATAAGCTTTTGTGAGCTAAGACTCACTTCTTCAGATGCATTGAGTGGAAAATACAGTAGGAAGAGATATATACATGGTACATGAAAAGATGGGTGGCTGCTTCCTCTCCATTTCCTTCTTTCCTGCGCTCACAACCTGCCCGCTACTCTTGTGTCAGCCTATGGTGCCTTGCAGCTGTGCTCAGTGAGAGGCATTAGAACAGCAACTGCTCGCAGTTACCCTATGGTCACCTTTGATGAGAGGTCCATCGTTGTGTCAGGCAGTGTTAATTGTCTGATGCTGTGACGTGGTTCCCAGTGGAACTATCAAGAGTGACAAGACACTGTTTAGAAGCAGGACATGACTATTCTAGTTACTGCTTGTTAGTTGGCCAGTCACTATAGTGGCACTGGAATATCATCCAGTGTGTTTGGAAGATTGTGAAAGTTGTGATTCCTGAGCAATAAACTCAGTTCAAGACTTTTGTTTGTTTGTGAAATATACAGAATGGGTTTCAGTACACCTGCAAGATCTCATCAGACTCACTAAGCTTACAATCTTGTATTTGGCAATATAGCAAAGTTTACAGGGACTTCAGGTACTATTTGCAGAAAGCAGAGAGACAAACATATTTATAAGCATTATTTTCTTTCCTGGAAGGCAACCTTTACACTACATTGATTTTCTCTTTAGTTAGTACTCAGGCAGCATCCTATTTTTCTACAAAGCAATATCCACCATTAATTCTACTACCCATTTCCCATAAATACACACAACTAAAGATGTGATAAATGTTGTAGAAAACTAAGCTTGCTTCAAAATGATGAGCAAATGATTATTCTGATGTTTTTGGTATCCCTTCTATTTTACATGTGCTCAGTAGAAATATCGAGAGCTTACTGTATTCATAGTATACTATTTTCTGCTATCTAGTGTCAAATGAATAAGTCATACAGGAAAAACCTACATTGGTAGGTCTGCAATAAGGATGTGGAAAAAAGATGATTCTATGAAAATTTTCCACTTGTTTCTGGTTCCTGCTGTTCTTTTTACTGCCTTGTAGTCAGTAGTGTTACCTTGGGTGCTTTTAAAAAGTCCAAGGAAAAGTAACACTGACTCATAAGGAAGCCTGATCTTCTTCGAGAATCTCTGTTCCCTTATAAAATCAGGCTGGGATACTAATAAATAGAAATAGAGCCAGCAATCTCATCAAAGAAAGATGATCCCACACGGCAGTTGTAAGAACTTGGACCTCAGGTGTCTAACTGCATTTGAGAGTCTGGATCTTTCTTTTTAAATTCTCTCTCTCTCTCTCTCTCTCCATCTGTCTGGGCCACTGACTGTTTAAGTATTTATTCACACTGGAACAGTCATTGGGCCAAAGAGAAGGTGAGAATGACTAGTCATTGGGCCAAAGAAAGAGTGAGAATGATTTTGTAGTCCTGTAGTTAGTGCACCCACCTGGAGGTGGGAGATGTTGGACCCTGTCCCCTGCTCCAATCACTCTTTCATTATTTATCCACAGTGGAACAGTTTCAACAGGAGAGAATAAGAGAGCCCCACATCAGAATATCTCATCGCTCAGTGGATACAGCATTTTCCTGAGAGGTGGGAAACCTTTTTCAAACATTTTCTTCCCCTCTGGCAGAAATAGGGGATTTGAACTTGTGTCCCACATCCTAGGTGAATCTTCTAACCACTGGGCTAAAAGTTATAAGTTGGGCCTGACCCCTACCTCCTTCTCCAGCCAAATTCTCAATGGGACCCAGTCCAGTAGGCAGCCTCTGAACACACCTATCTGATGGGGCTCCACATCTGAGTTAGGCAGCCCGGTTTCTGAATAATCCTGGGGCTTAGGCTGTAGATAGAAGTTTGGATGCCTAGAGGAACACAGCAGTTAAGAGGCAGAACCACAGGCATTTTAGGGAACTTTTGCTGAGTAAGTTTGGGCATCTATAGTATTCAACAGGAGTTTTGTGCATCACAGTGGTACCAAAACTGGTACTTAGTGCATAACTCCTTTTGAGCATTCAGGCCTTAGAAAACAAAACCAAAATCCCACTGTGGACAGTTTCAAACACATAAAAGGGTTACATTTGTCAAGTAAATGGGTGGTTGTAAATTCTTCACCTTGCCCCGAGTGTGATATTAGCAATGTTTTTGAATCTCACCTTGAAGAGACCTTCAGTGAAGTTTCCATGTGTTTGCTGCTGCAGCTCTGCACTGCACATAAGGGATGAGATATTCTGATACTTACTGAATAATGATTTCCCACAGCTTGCAAGAAACACCTGCCCATTTGGGCACAGTATATAGAATTACTCCAGGGTATCGCAAACTGATCAGCACAGAGCTACTTAGCACAGGTGTTTCTGTAATTTTGATAAATAGGAAAAACACACAAACTTCAATAATTCTCAGATTCACCATTCTACCTGTATGAGGTACTGCTCTGGAGTTTGCAACATCAGACATGAGAACACTGGTTGTTTCTTAAGTTACTTATCTCTTTTAGGGAATGTCCTGACTTGCTCACATGGGTTCGCATGTTAGCTAAGTCTGCCACCAAAGTCCACACCGCAAAGCTCTACACATACCATACCCCATGTGCCTACATCCACACCGACAGTTGCACGTTACATATCCCATTGTCCTGAGTGCTCTCATGATATGGAGCACCCCCTAGTGCGAGAACTTTTCTCTCTTTCTCTGATACCTTGTAATTTCAGCCTGCCATATTGTAAATTACTTCTGGCCATGCAACCGGCTCAACTTCTGTCCATTACAACTCATGAAATATGGATCTGTTTTATCATCTGCTCCTGTTTGCGAGTGAATGATCCCAGAATAAATGTTTGGAGAAATGCTGGATGGCGTTTTGGGAAGTTTCTGAGACAAAGAAGGTGGAGGAGTGTTAAAGGGCAGGGGGGGGTCCATTTTAAGGTTTCCAACCCTCTGGGATTATCCTGGAGTCTCCAGGAATTAAAAAAAATAATCTTTAGTTAAAGATTATGTCATGTGATGAAACCTCCAGGAATACGTCCACCCAAAATTGGCAACACTAGCCCATTCATGGCAGACTGAAAAGATCTATTGATTGTAGCAATTGCAATTTATTTTCCATGTATGTAACAGCTTTCTGGTACAGCATAACTAGAACAGCATGGTGGGACCAAATTGTCCTGCATACCTGGGATGACCCACAGGATTTTTGAGCCTGTGGTTATTCTGGGGGACCCTCCGTACCTGCTGCTAGCATGGTCCATGAAACCACATCCTGAAAATACAGCATCTGCTAGAAGAAGGTTCAGTTGCATGCTCAGCAGTTGCAGAATGATTGTGGAGTGTGTCTTTGGCACACTGAAAGCATGGTGATGTAATTTACAAAACCCTTTGGACAATGCAGCCAATATCCACAATATCTTTGAGGATGCAAGTGAACATTATGAAGACTCCTCTGGTTTGCAGGCTAGGTGCATGCAACCAGAAAATGCACCTTTTCTCTCTAGGTCTGCTTCCTGGAGTGCAAGGAAAGTAAGGGATGCCATCTGTGCCCACGTTTCCATGTCAGGGTGAAGTTAATGAAATCCGAGGATGTTCTTGCCCTACACTCTGTGCACTGTTAATAAATATTATTTTTTCCAGTTTTCCAACATCAGTTACCTATGCATGTCTCTGTTTATGGGTGTAATATAATGGGTTTATGACACCCCAGAACCAAGCACAGATCATGGGCAAAATGCCTCTGGGGTTCTGGTCAGAGATTGCCTACAGTAAGCTATGTTCTCATTGTTTCCCAGTCACCTATCAACCCCTGCATGTCTGCACGAGTTGAGGGATGGAAAGGGCACCATAGTGTAGGGGTTATTGCCGCTCCAGATCTCAGCACACACCAGGGGTTGTTTTTTGTGGGTGATTGTATCCCAATATGCATTGGTGTTGTGGGTAGTGGGCAAATGAGTCCTCCATCTAAGAAGTTCATGGTTATGGATGCAGACATCACACAGGTCTGTACAGATGTCCAGCGACTGAGGCCTTGGATAGCACTTCATATGTCATTCCTTCCTCTGTGATACTAAACCCCTAAAATCCTTAGAGCTCTAGTTGTCCATGTCACAGAGAACATAATTCACAAACAAACTCAGTTAGTGAAAAATAAAAACTTTGATTGTAATATGGGGAGAGGGAGGAAAGACACGAACAGGTGTGCTTTACAGCACAAGCTCAACATAACCCCCAACACTACAAAGCATGAAAAAACAAATAAATTCCACAACAGAAATTTGGAACAGTGGAACAAAAAATATGCAACTAGAAAAGGCAGGGAAAAGTAACAGCTGATGAATGATTGCAAGGAATTAGGCTTAAGTGCAAAGTAACCTTGAAAGGAATAAAATTATAAATAACAAAGTGTGGATGTTTCAACTGTGCACACGAAAACCTTGTCAGATATATAAAATACAGCGGAAACACCAATAAAAACTAAATGTGCAGTACAGGTCAAGTGCAATATTACGTTGTTGTTTATGTTTACTGCCCTTTCAATATACCCTTGAACTTGTACTGTATTGCAGTTATTTTTAATGGGGTTTACCCTGTACTTCGTATGTCTTACAGTGGTTATGCACACCGTTGAAAGTAACACACATTGCTATTTCTGGTTTCATCCCTCTCTAAGTATGGAACTGTAAAGTGTGCACATAACAAAACCATCAGACATAAAATACACAGGAAGCCCCAATAAAAATAATTGTTCTGTAAAGCAGAAATTCAGCATTACACTGAAAGGGATAACACCAGAAATAACACTGTGTGGAACTGCAAACTGCCAAAATGAAAAACCTTGAGCACATATAAAGTGCAGGGAAAATCCTAATCAAAGGTAACTGTACAGAGAAGCACTACTGCAGTATACATTGCCTACGTCAGTTTACACATATCACTAAGAAATAACCATCTCTGCTGTATACCATTTTCAAGTTAACAGAGAACAATGTTCATATCACAGACTAGTAAGTGCACATGGCAGACAACCCAGTCTGCTTTCAAAGCACAAAAAAGTGAAGAATTTGTTTTAATAGAGAAGCACAGATAGAACAGAAATAAGCAAGTGTGCAACTGTCAGTATGGCAGGAGAACATTTCTACAGTCCAAACTTGCAACATCCACCGTACTGCAGTGAAGCAGTAGTGGAAACAGTTGCTGGTTGTGGCACATGTAGTCTCCTTACCTCCAGGACCCCACCAAGATCTCCTTTCATAGGGCTTTGCAGGGGTTGATGTTCATACAGGAGGTTCATGGGGAGTCAAATGTTTTCCAAACCCTGAACTGGTTCCAAGATGTGCTGCAATGGAAGAGACTCCAGTTGACCTGGAGGGCAGAACACAAAGTAGCTGGCACAGGAGCTTCCCATTTTGGAAAGCTATAGAGCTGTCAATGGAGCTTGCTGAACCACTCTGGTGGCTTGCATAGGGATGATCCACTCCAGGAACAGCCTGTCCTGCTCGCTGTTTCTGATCTCCTCTTGAAGGAAAAGTTCCAGCATTCTCCCCTCTTGCAGTATGTGCCTCTTTTTCTTGGTCCTCTGGAAGGCAAAGAGCTCCTTGCTCCTAGTCTGTGATACGAACATTGTTCTCTGTTAACTTGAAAATGGTATACAGCAGAGATGGTTATTTCTTAGTGATATGTGTAAACTGACGTAGGCAGTGTATACTGCAGTAGTGCTTCTCTGTACAGTTACCTTTGATTAGGATTTTCCCTGCACTTTAGTCCAAATAGCTATTCCATTTTCCTCTTTTTCCAGACCTGCTGCTGGCCATTGGTAGTGCCCCCTGTGTTGGATAGGAAGCTTGGCTCTGCAGATGTCAAAGTGCCTGCCAAAGGAAGAAAGCACACAGTATGTTTATTGTATTTCTATGTGGAAATGAATAAATAAATTAAAAAAACCACTAAACTAATCTTTAATCTTACATCCAAGGCCACAATTGGCAACATTATGGAATGTATAGAAACCTCTCCTTCATTGTTTCTCATTTCTGGCACTGGAAGAGTGAGGCACACACAGAATGGTAAGTAACATTTTTTTTTGAATTACGAAAAATATTTGGTATTCTGGAACTTGTTTTGTGAGAGAAGAGTGAAATCCTTTTTAATGGACACTCACCAATGGTGGCTCTTATTTTGGTTCCAGGCAGGTACACCTTTGTAGAACATAAATATTTTTTAAAATATCAGCATGAAAAAAGGAAATTTTATTTTAGATAAGTGGAGAGATCGCATCAATTTATGCACTGAAGATTTTTAGGGAACTGATCATGAAATTGCATATCATTGAGTGGAGCAACATAGTGATCTACCATGGTGAATTCAAGAAAGTTTTCTCTCCCCAGAAATCTGAAAAATCATCTGGAATTTCCAGTCCAAAGTTTTAGATATTGTGTTCCAGAAGTGGAGTGAAATCAGAATGAAAAATGACCAACTTTTGCAGGAACATGCATACTTTCACTGGTGGCAGGTGGAGGAAGAATTGAGGAATTGTTCCCTTTAGGGATCTGTGGTTAATTTGCACAATATTAACAAGGTGGAAGGAACCCAAGCCAGAATAGGGGAAGAACAGGTTAAAGAATGTTTAGAGAAGTTGGATGTATTCAAGTCAGCACAGCCTGATGAAATTCATTCTGAAGCAATCTCAGAACCATTAACAATTTTCTGAGAACTGTAGAAGGGCAAACATAGTACCTATCTTTTTAAAAAAGGGAACAACGAGAACATGGGTAATTATAGACAAGACAGTCTAATCTAGAAAGATACTAGAAGAAACTATTAAACAATCAGTTTGTAAGCACCTAGATGATAATACATTATAATTATCAAAAATAGCCAGCATGGATTTGTCAAGATCAAATCACACCAAACCAATCTAATGCCCTTCTTTGACAGGGTTACTAGCCTTGTGGATAGGAGACATCACTAGCCATGATATATCTTGATTTTAGTAAGGTTTTTGCCACCGTCCCACGCGGTAGTCTCATAAGCAAATCAGGACAATGCAGCATAGATTAAATTACTGTAAGGTGAGTGCCCAACTGATTGAAAGAGCTTATTCAAAGAATAGTTATCCATGGTTCACTGTCAAACTGGGAAGACATACCTTTGGAGATCCCATGGAGGTCAGTCTTGGATCCAGCAGTAGTCAATAGTTTCATTAATGACTTGGAGAATGGAGTGGAGAATACACATCCAAAATTTGTGAATGACATCAAGCTGAGGGGCACTGAAAGCACTTTGGAGGATAGGATTAGAATTGAAAATGACCTTGACAAATTGAGAATCAGTCTGAATTCAACAAAATGAAATTATAGACTCATAGACTTCAAGGTCAGAAGTGCCCATCATGATCATCTAGTCTGACCTCCTCCATATTGCAAGCCACAGAACTTCACAAATCCACTCCTGTAACAGACCCCCTAACCTCTGTCTGAGTTACCAAAGTCCACAAATCATGGTTTAAAGATTTCAGGTTACAGAGAATCCACCATTTACACTAGTTTAAACCCGAAAGTGATCCATGCCCCATGATGCAGAGAAAGTCAAAAAACTCCCATGGTCTCTGCCAATCTAACTTGGGAAAATTCCTTCCTGACTACCAATATGGTGCTCAGTTAGACCCTGAGCATGTGGACAAGACCCATCAGCCCACTAGCCAGACACCAGGGAAAGAATTCTATTTAGTAACTCAGAATCCTCCACATCTAGTGTACCATCACTGGCCATTGGGTATATTTGCTGTCAGCAGTTGCAGATCAGCTACATGCCATTGTAGGCAGTCTCATCATACCATCTTAAAGCCAGTTAGGATTTTTTCCCGCTACTGCTCCCCTAATCAATAAAGATAAATACTATATGACACACTTAGGAAGCAAAATCAAGTGCATAATTACAAAATAGAACTGGCTTGGTGGTAATACTGAATAAAAGTATCTAGGGACTATAGTGGATCACAAATTGAATATGAGTTAACCATGTGATGTAGTTGTGAAAAAAGCTAATATAATTCTGGAGCGTATTAACAGGAGTGTTCTATGTAAGACATGGGAGGTAATTGCCCCTGTCTACTTGTTACTGGTAAAGTCTCAGTTGGAGTAATGTGTCCAATTCTACACTAGTGTGTCCAATTCTAAAGTGACATTACACGTTAGTAAAGATAGGGACAAATTAGAGAGAGCCCAAAAGAGCAACAAAACTGATAAAAGGATTTGAAAGCCTTAAAGAAAAGGTTAAAGAAACTGGTCATGCTTAGTCTTGAGAAAAGAAGATTGAATTGGGACCTGTAATACTCTAATATGCTAAGGGCTGTTTTGAAGAGGACAATGATCAAATGTTCTCCATGTCCACTGAAGGCAAGACAAGAAGTAATGGGCCTCATCTGCAGCAAGTGCAATTTGGGTTAGACATTAGAAAAATCTCTCTAACTACAAGGACTATAATAGGCTTCCAAGAGAGGTTGTAGAATCCCCATCATAGGAGTTTTTAAGAACAGGTAGGATAATAACCTGTCATGGATGATCTAGGTTTACCTGGGCCTGCCTTGGAACAAGGGGCTGGACTTGATGACCTATAGAGGTCACTTCAACCCTACATTTCTATGATTCTATTACCCTTCCTCCCCACCACCACCTCCATGAGGTATCCAAAATGGATGCCAAGATGGAAAAAAGAAAAAAAAATATGATTTTTTTTGTTTTTGCCCCCAGCTTGGCATCCATTCTGGATACTTCATGGCAGCTGCAGCAGCAGGAGTGAGGGAAAGTACTATATGGGGGTCTGAAGTGCACCAGCCACCATCTAGCGTAAACACACAAACACACATCCTCTCAACATGAAACACCCTCCTCTAGGACAATTAAGTTACTTGTCATAACCCACATATCCTGCCCTAATAACCCAAGATGAAGTTCATGTACATAATAAAATGCTTGATGGTTTGGCTCTGACCTGGATGCAGCTCATTGCCCTGTCCCTGCTCCACATTCTGTTCAGACTCTTTCTCCACAGTCTGGTTCATGTTTCCATCCCAAAACTAATCTTCAAAGACTCCTGCAGGAATGTCCTCAAACCCATCCTGCTGGGTGGCCTCCATGGGGCATCAAGCTCTGTGGACTGCACTTGAGAAAGTATGTACCCTTTACTGCCATCATCTGTTGAGGATGCTTCATCCTCCTGCCTCACAGACAGACCCTCAGCATTCAGGATGATATAGTGGATGATGGTGGGGTCAATGGTAGAAGCAGTACCAAGGACACTGTCGAGCTCTTGGTAGCAGAGACACATTCTGGAAGCATTACCAGACTGGCCATTAGCATCCTTTGTCCTTTGATACAGGGACTTGAGGCGTTTAATCCTCTCCCTTCATTGCATCTCTGCCTGGTGGATGCTCTGCTCAGTGTATGGGAAATCTTCTCATACAGATGAATTATAGGACTGGAAGGGATCTCAAGAGGTCTTCTAGTCCAAGCCCCTTCACTCAAGGTAGGGCTAAGTATTATCTAGAAGATCCCTGACAGATGATTGTCTAACCTGCTCTTAAAAATCTCCAATGATGGAGATTCCACAACCTACCTAGGCAATTTATTCCAGTGCTTAACATTTTTCTAATGTCCCACCTAAACTACCCTTGCTGCAATTTAAGCCCATCACTTTTTGTCCTATCCTCACAGGTTAAAGAGAACAATTTTTCTTCCTCCTCCTTGTAATAACCTTTTATGTACTTGAAAACTGTTATCATGTCATGTTACACAAATTCCTTCCATAATCATGCATCTCTGTGTAGTCACACCAGGTGGACACCAGCCCCTGGATGCCGTTCTCTGAGCAATTTGAAATGTGTTGGTGGATGGACATTGTTTTTAAAATGGTGATACAGTAGTTAGGTGGAGCAAGCTGTTACAGCAATCCACTTGCACAAAAAAGGAGGGTTCAATCCTGCTCAAGGGAAAGTAAACGTCAGGTAACTTCTGGTCCACAGAGAAAAAGTGGGAGGGAAAAAAGGAGGCTGAAAAGTGACAAGACGTATGACAGGGAATTGTGGTAGTGACAATGCAGGACTACATAGGCTTGAGTGTAGTTCACTGCATCATTGCTACATCCACTTCACAGACTGGGAGGATACAGAGGTGGGTTAGATGGTGGTTGTCAAGGTTCCTTCTTCACTGTGAACTTTAGGGTACAGATGTGGGGACCTACAGGGACCCTTCTAAGCTTGATTACCAGCTTATATCTGGTATCGCTGCCACCACTCCCAAGCACTACTTTTCTTCCCTGGGTAGTCTTGAGAGACTTCACTAATTTCCTGGTGAACACAGATCCAAACCCCTGGATTCTTAAACAGGAGACTTAACACCCCCATCCTTTCTCCCACCAACTCCGGTGGATTTCCGATCCAACGCCCTTGGATCAAAACAAAGGGAAAATTCAATCAGGTATTCAAAAAGGCTTTTAATTAGAAGAAAGAAAGGTAAAAGATTAACCCCACCCCCCATCCTTTCCTCCCACCAACTCCTGGTGGACCAGATCAACCCCCTTGGATCTAAAACAAGGGAAAAATCAATCAGGATATTTAAAAAAGGCTTTTAATTCAAGAAAAGAAAGGTAAAAGAAAAACCCTCTGGGAGTAGATAGTCAGCTACTCTCACAGGGCACAGATTTCCAAACACAGAGGTGCTCCCCTGCAAAAAATTCAATACCACGAATACCCAAATTTGGATAATTCCCTTAATGGTTACCAAGACCAAGTTACAAAGAAAATAAACGTTAAACCTATTTATCCCTTTCTAAAACTTACTCTCTGATAAGAGGCTGGTTCCAGTCTTCACTCCGGCTGAAACTTGAACGCTAAACAAAGGAAACTTCCTCCTTCCATTTGACACATCTTGTCTCCATTTGGTTCTCGGTTCAGGTGCAGCTCCGCGCTAATGAAACTTCTTACCCTTTAGAGGTAAAAGAGGCATTACCTTAACTACTGTTTATGACCAGTGGTATATGGTAATACCCACACTACAAGGCAAGCACTCTACCTTGCCCTTCTTACATGCACCTACATTCAAGCACTCCTGCCTGGGGTGCGGAAGCAAGCACTGGCACCAAAAATAGTGCGTAGAGCCCTTGCTGGGAGCGGCTGGCCGAAGTGGACAGTGTGGTTGGTGGCGATGAGCGAGCAGAGGAGAGAAGGTAGTAGGGATTGCGTACTCCACTGGGCCTGGATGCTATCAACAGCTGCACCATGACCCTAACTCTCACAACCAAGTTTTTTTTCTGTTAAAACTAAAGAATTATAAGCAAAACACACACAGAGAAACATACTTCCAGGCCTATCCACAGGACCTAACCAGATCAGCCATACCATCACTGGTTCATTCACCTGCACGTCCACCAATGTAATATACGCCATCATATGCCAGCAATGGCCCCTCTGCTATGTACATCGGGCCAAACTGGACAGTCACTACGGAAAAGGATAAATGGACACAAATCAGATATCAGGAATGGCAATATACCAAAAACCTGTAGGAGAGCACTTCAACCTCCCTTGGCCACACTATAGCAGCCTAAGGTGGCCCCTCTCGCAGCAAAAAAAACTTCAGGACCAGATTCAAAGAGAAACTGCTGAGCTTTTCAGTTTCATTTGCAAATATTTGACACCATTTCAGCTCTGGACTAAATAAGACTGTGAATGCTTGCCAATTACAGAACCCGTCTCTCCTCCCTTGGTTTTTCCCACTCACTTCTAACAGGGCCTCATCCTCCTGATTTACGTAACCTCGTTATCTCTAGCTTGCTGCTAGCATATTACCTCCCTGGAAATTTCCACTACCTGCGTCTGATGAAGTGGGTATTCACCCACGAAAGCTCATGCTCCAAAACGTCTGTTAGTCTATAAGGTGCCACAGGATTCTCTGCTGCTTTTAGAGAACATACTTTGTTGACACAGAGTTAAGGTTTCCCAGTGACAGCTTGTGTCCTTCCAGAACACTAAGTTCAGTTAAACTTCAGGAATCCAGGAAATACAGAGTTAAGGTACATGCCAACATAACCTAAAATCTGCCCGTTTTGAGCGATACCCCAAAATCCCAAATAACACATATACCCATGCTCTGCCTTTTCACTGTACAGGAAAGGAGTTACTTGCACTTGCCTTTCACTCAGACAGTTAGCCTACTCTCCTGACAAAATACCACACTTGTGAAATTTAACACACTCAGTCTTAGGATATCATCTAAACCTAAACTTTCCCTTAATAATCAGTAAACCCACAACTTGCTCTCATATCCCTCCTCACTACTGACAATTCCCAAGACAAGAACCGCTCCACCACCAGTGCCTCAATAGTGAGACAACCTATACGATTTTGCAATAAAATGATGCAGACTAGACCCTTGGCATATATGTCGCTGTTTCCTTTGCTCTCACACATGGAGTGGGCACAAACTCTGATCTCCTCATTACACAATCACAGCTCTGTGACACCTCAAACTAATTCCCATCTCCACAGCTCACAGACACACCTCTACCAACTTGCCCCTTCTACTATCTCAACCATTCAACAACCACAGCTCACACACTGAATGCAGCTGCTGTGCATGCAGATGAATTCAAGTGACTATTGCCAGCTCCAGGAAGCAGACTCAAAGTTACATGGGTATGTGCCTTAACCCTGCATTTACTGGTTTTCTGAAGTTTGAGTTTTGCTGAACTGGACATTTTGGAAGGACCTGAGCTGTCCTTCGATAGGGTGACCAGATGTCCCATTTTTAAAGGAACAGTCCTGTGTTTTGGGACTTTTTCTTATATAGGTACCTATTACCCCCCACCCCCTGTCACGTTTTTTCAGAGTTACTATCTGGTCACCCTATCCCTGGGAAAGTTTAACTCTGTGCTCACAAAGCTTTTTTATTTTGCCATTTATATATTCCATTGAATAAGAATTTCACCCTTCCATTTTGCTGGTCTGAATGAACAACACTTAAGCACTAGTAACTGTCCTAGAACTCCTGGGAAGAGAATGAAACCAAGAGAAAGACAGGCCAAGTTGTCACACTGTCAGGAGTTGGAGAACTATGTTTTTTTATTGAATGTGCCAGTATTTCTCAGAAGCAGGTAAGCAGAGAGAAAGAAAAGCACTCACCGAGAAGCATGATTAGTCTCCTACCGTTCAAGAAAATTGTTATACTCAAGGCCTTGCATTTTAGTGAAGCTTATTTGTTCTGATTTTAGAGGTTCAGATTAATTGCTCTAATTTGGGCAGTAAAGAAACCATTAGCCTGGCTAGTTCCAACAAATGTCTCTAATGTAAGGACTTTCAAACACACTCCACTTGCCCATGTATTTCTGCTTACCTAGGCTGCAAAAGTTAGTTTGTGTATTACAGTGTAGCACAGCCTTCAGATAGTGCCTATGGACAGATTATCTGCTGTGTCCAGATTATAGCGTGGGGAAACCAGGGAGTTGGTTCTGGCTCCCTAGTTGGGATAGTTGAAAATTTTCCATCTAAACTGTTTTTAATGGGAAATTGGGTTTTTAACGGAATGAAGTTTTTCATAAAAAGTCTTTCCTTTCAAGTTTTTTTCAAAAAAAGCCCCCCAAACCTAAATTTTTGAGCCAAAACCCAAAATGATCAATTAAGAATGGAAACAAATGGTTTTGACATTATCAGATAAAAAATGTCTGTTCTCCAGCTAGTTAGACATGACACTGCATCCTCTTGAGCCACCATACTACCTCCTGGGGCCTGAAATCACAATTTCCCTCGGAGACCATAACCATCTGCCATGGGTTAGAGAAGCAGAGCAATGGGGATGGAAGCATTGCAGATGATTCCATCATCTCTGTGCCTGTTGGGGACACTCAGACAGTTTCAATTGCTTTTGCAATGCCTGAATAGCTCAAGAAGAGTGAATCAGGGCAGTGAATTTGCTTCTTAAACTTCAGAACCACCACAGATTTGTCAGCACACCAACCAAATTTCTCTCACTTAACACTGGGAACAAAACAGGAACCAACTCTCCTTCCCAGTAGTGGAACCAGTGGTGAAGTCTCTGACCCATTAGCTTGTCCTCCTGGATAATAAAGGACTCCACATAAATCCAGAGAACTGTAAGCCTGACCCTGGAAAGAAAGAGATGTGTATACGTAGCTTTAATTTCACTGAGTCCTTTACTCACATCATGTGAGTCTGCAGGAATTATAAAAGGTTTTTAATAAAATAATATTTTTCCCCGACAGAAACTGTACACAACCCAGGGTGGGAGTAATATTTCATCCCAACTTAAGTCACATGTTGTAAGCATACCATCTGAATCCTCCTTCTGCTTGTATTATAATTTATTTTGTTCATAGCTTTTGGTGAACTGTGTGGGCTGAAGCATTATGGCTTTTCAATATCTCACTAAATATATTTGGAATGCCTAATTGAAGCTTAACCTTCAGTTTGTTCAATAAATATATTCTCAATCTTATAGTTCTGAAAAAAAAATCTGGTCAAGGTCTTATTTAGCTAGTTTTGTTTCCCTTAAAAGACAGAGAACATGAAGACACTGCAATGAATTGCTATAATAGAGAATCAACATGGTAAAAGACAATTTTGATGATTTCTTCTTTGCATTGCATTTATATCAGTACACTTGACAATGAAATAAACAAATAGTAAAAAATAATTTCTTTCCTATCTACACAATTTTAATTAGACACATTTATTTAGACTTGGGTACAATTTCTCAAGACTTTGCAACACGTATTTAAGCTAGTCTTCTACAAGGAGATGTATTTATTATCATTTATTAAGTACGACAGCTAGCTACAACGGTACTAGGCAGCTCATGATAAACATTGCTGTCAAAAATAGTCTTTTATTGCCAAATTTATTAGAAAACAAAGTTCTCTCCAGGTTCATTAGTTATTAAGCTTTTGCTGTTTTAATTGTTATAATAAATATACTGACATATTTAATATAGTCACTAATTTTTATGACATCTCATTTCTATAGCTAGCAATAAATGTCCCTAAAGATCCTGATGAATTTCCCTGTTCAGCTTTCTGTCTTCACCTTGTGCTTTTAAAATTGAAATTTTGCAACATGTAAGATCAAAATAAAATAACTCTTGGGTAGATGGGTCAGTGTCACAGCTACAGAAATAATAAAACACACATCATTTTAGAGTATTAAAAGAAACCACTATCAGAACTTGAGAAAATGTTAAAGGGGGCAATTCTCTCTGCTATCAGGGTGATAAGTAAGGTTTGGGCAAATAAGTGTAATAGGTTATATGCCTGATGAATATATCTCCTCTTTTTCTTTGCATGAATGGTCGGCAAGCATCACAATTTTCTCAAATGTATTCTTTATTCTGAATTATTCACTGAAGAGTTTCAGGAAATTATTCCTGGCCTGTAACTCATTCACAAGCAACTTCCCTAGGGTATTCATTTTTCAAAATTCTAATTGTTTTTACTGGATAAACAAATGATATGCATCCTGCAAATAGATTTGCCTCATGAGAGGTCCACTGCATGTGACAAGGAGTAACCTGAGAGATTCAATTTTCCATGCAGGGACAAGGAGGAACCTGGGAGATTCCATTTTCAACATCTAGCCCATGGTTAATCTTCATTTCTTGATTTGGCACCTGATCAAATACACATTGAAGTCAATGGAAGGAGACATATTAATTTCAGAGGGCAGTCAATCAATCCTGTGAGGGACATAACACTTAGAATCAGATTGTCAAAGCAAACACTTCTTATGAATTCAAAGTATGCATTTTGTGAATATTCTTCTATATGTGCTTAAAAATCACTGTGTCTTGTTAACAAATGGATTTACTATCATTATTATACTGGAAGTTGATGGTTGCCTGGGGAAGCAGTGATCAGGACCATATTACCTTCAACATGGGCAAAAAAAGGAGAGTCCACTGGTAATATATATACTAGGTGCTTCAAAAGGGCTCATATTCCAAAGATGAAGAAAATTATGAGCAAAATTGACCAGGAGGAAAAAAATTAGATAGAAAAAAATGAATGAAAACTAGGAGTTCTTTAAAAAGAGTTTTTCAGATCGCCAAAAAAAGATGATTCCACAATCAAGAAAGAACACAACTTTGACTAAAAGCCCACCTCGGTTCAGTGGTGAAGTGAAGGGAGCAATTAAAGTTTAAAAAAGCAAACTATAACAAATGGCAAAATGAGGAAGTAGCAATCAATATAAATTTAAAGTTATGAAATGTAGAAAAGTTATAAGGGAAAAATCCCATTTCACGGGGCCCAGGACAATAAGGAGTTTTAAAGTATATTAGGAATTAAAAAAATCCTAGTAATGATATAGGCCCATTACTAGCTAGAAAAGGTAAAACTGTTAATAATGATGTATCTAGGAACAAGAGATGCAGGTCACACCTTTAGAATGAGGGACTGTATCTTGGAAAGCAGTGTTTCTGATCAGGGGTCACAGTGGATGAGCAACTCAACATGAGCTCCCAGTGCAATGCTTTGGCAAAAAGGGGAGTGGTGATGAAGGGCTGATCTACACTACTGCTTAAGTTGATGTAATTTACGTTGCTCAGAGGATGTGAAAATGACACCTCCTGAGCAATGTAAGTTACATTGACTTAAAGTGGTGTCCACACTGTGCCCTCTCACTGGTATAGTTTCTGCCTTTCACAGAGGTAGATTAATTACATTGATGGGAGAGCGCTCGCCCATCAGCATATCATGTCTTCACCAAATGCACTATGGCCGCGCAGTTGAACCGATGCTGATGTAGCGCAGTAGTCCAGACTTGCCCTCAGAATAGGGAGGCGACTTTACCTCTGGGTATGCATTGGAGACACTGATATTGGAATACTAATACTGCCACCTTTTCAAAAAGGAAGTTGACAAATTGGAGAGGGTGAAGAAAAAGAGCCCGAAAATGCTTTCCAGTGAGAGCCTTAAAGTGCTCCACTTAGTTTATCAAAGAGAAGACTCTGAAGTGACTTGATTATGATGTGTAACTATCTTCACAGAGAGAAAATATTGGCCTTTTTAATTTAGTGGAGAAAGGTATAACAAAAACCATTGGCTGGAAGTTGAAGCCAAATACATTCAAATTAGAAATAAGGCATGATTTTGTAACAGTGAGGGTGATTAACCTTTGGAACAAACTGCCCAGGGAAATAGTGAATTCTCTACCTCTCAGTGTCTTGAAATCCAAAACTCAGAACCGGCTCCAGGGGTTTTTCTGCCCCAAGTAGCCCCCCCAAAAAAGGCTGCGATTGTGATCTGTGGCAATTCAGCGGGAGGTCCTTCACTCTGAGCGGGAGCGAAGGACCCTCCACCAAATTGCCGCCAAATAGCTGGACCTGCTGCCCAAGGTAGCTGATCTCTTTGTATATAGATTGCATCATACAAGGACTTTCCACTTCAGGGACTTTGTGAATCCACGTAAAATAATGAGGATTCCACAGGATTTATACCAAAACTTTCATCCAAATTCTGTATTGACATGGGTTTCACAGATACATGAAATTATTAATCTCATTATTGATAGTAAATATTTATATTATGATCATACCGGAAGGCCCATATTGGGATTGGGGCGCCATATTGTGCTGGGTGCTGGACAAACAGAAAAGAGACATTCTCTGCCAGGCATGGCTTACAGTCTAAAGACACAAACCAATGAAGGGTAGGGGGATATATCGGCAAATGTATATAATGAAGGATTGGCACAGCTTTGTTAGTTACTTGTGTTGTAGTTGAGTTTTGTTTGTTTGTTTAAATGGGAGGATGGTAAGGCAAAAAGGAGTAGGAAATAGAGGTGGTTGATTTTCTTTTTGATCAGGATGATTTTCTAACAAATAATACCATGGGGAAATTTGAATTTTGCTGAAAAAATTGATTTTCTGTTGGGAAAATTGAAATGACAGCTCCCCAGCTGGAAGGCTCTTGGCAACTTCATTTTCTGTCAGAGAAATTGACCAAGGTCTTCCTGGAGGGTCGCTGACTCTGAATGCCCTGACTCTCTGCCTCTCTACTGGCTCCAGCCAGATAGATAGACTACTGGAGTGTGAAGTTTCTCCGGTCTGGAACTGGAGAGTGGGCTGAGTGGCTGGGCTTTCTGCCTCTACAGCTCCAGAGCTGGGGGGGCGGTACGATAGGGAGGCTGAGGGTATGTCTACACTGCAATGTAAGCGCAGGCTCAGACTCAAGGTCAAGCCCAACCCCTTCCATCTACACATAATTCTAACTCAGGGTTTCTCAAACTTCGTTACACTGTGACCCCTCTTCTGACAACAAAAATTATTACAGGACTTTGGAAAGAGGGACCAAAGCCTGAGCTCCACTGCCCTGAGCCCCACCATCCAGGGCTGAAGCCAAAGCCTGAGCCCTGCCACCCAAGACTGAAGCCCTTGGGCTTTGGCTTCAGTCCTGGATGGTGGGGCTCAGACTTTGGCTTCAATCCCAGGCCCTAGGAAGTCTTCTAATGCCAGCCCCTACTTTGGGGCCCTGACCATCAGTTTGAGAACCGCAGGTCTAACTCATGCTCAGACCCAGGTCCTGGCCACAGGACCCTGCAGGTGTGTAGGGTTTGAACTCAAGTCCCACTGGGGTCAGGCTTAAACTTAATCATTTTACAGTATAGACACAACTCATGCCTAAGCCCCCAGACTTGTGTCCTCAGAGGCCACCGATGCTATCCCACAATCCCGTGGGGCAGTTTTCTTTGTCCTTTCTATCTCAAGAGTGGCTAATGGCTCACAGGAAATGGAAGCAATGTCCCCGGCTCTCAAGTACAGCTGCTCGGCATTTAACCCTTCCGTTTTGTTCTGACCACTGAGCTGCAAGCAGAGTGAACCTTCCCCTGCATTTGTAATGGCCGCTGACGCAAAGAAATCCTTTGCTATGTGTGCTGCTAGCTGGGCATGCGATCACAGACTGATAGATTTGGGTTAATTTCTGTTGTAAGGTAAGCAAACAGTTTATTTTTTAGCAAGAGTTCCAGGAATGACAACAGAGACTAGATAATAGCAAAGCAGCTGTCAGCGTTGAGGATTCATCAGACAGGTGACCAATGCAGGGAGCAGATTATGCGGCTCAAGACTGACTACTGGAAAGCCAGGGATGTGAACCGCACCTCTGAGAACATGCTGGCATCCTGCCTCTTCTACAAGGAGTTTGACTATGTTGGGTACAGTACCAGACACTGAGCTGGGTACTGCACTGAGCACAGTGCTCCATGACAGCCTGGTCAGCTGGGACAGTGACCTTGTCACCCCTGAATCCAGTACAGAAGTGGAGGGGAGCCAGCAAGCACTGGACAAGGCTGCCAAAATGACTCTTGTACTCAAACTAGTCGCTGAGGAGACCAAGAAGCTCTGTAATTTTTTTTTAATTGAAATTGTACGCAGAGGTGGTGCTAGCCCACTGAGGTCCCTGAGCAGCAATATTTTGGGGAGTCTCCACAACACATAATAAAAAGCAAATAGGGTCCCCCCCTTGAGATGCTCAGGGCCCTAAGCAATTGTTTTTTCTGTTTATGCCCACTGCTGGCTCTGACTGTAACTTACCATTGTCTGTGTGGTCTTTTCACTGTGATTAACTGAATTTTGTTTAAGGAGGTTCTGAGAGTTGAGGCTTTGCTCTCAGAATACACTGAGCTTTGTTTTACAAAGTATAATTTTTTGGCCTTGAGATTCCACAGGGCTTTTTGCCTGGGGATGCTCTAAACCTGTTGTGAAGTACTCAAACAATAATGCACTGTTTGATGTCTGCCTTTAGGCCCTTTGAGCTAGGCTGGTTCTTTCAGCTCAGCAACATGAGCCCCTTGAAGGAGGTCCCTGCGATCAGGGGCAGCTCCAGGCACCAGTGCTCCAAGCGTGTGCCTGGGGCGGCAAGCCACGAGGGGCAGCCTGCCGGTCGCCGTGAGGGCGGCAGTCAGACAGCCTTCGGCAGCATGCCTGCGGGAGTTCTGCCGGTCCCGTGGTTTCGGCGGCAATTCGCTGGTGGGTACACCGAAGGCGCAGGACTGGCAGACTTCCCGCAGGCATGCCGCCAAATCCGCATTACCAGCAGACCTCTCACAGGCATGCCGCCAAAAGACACCTGACTGCCGTGCTTGGGGCTGCAAAATACATAGAGCCACCCCTGCCCGGGATGCAGACCAGTGATGGACCAGTCCAAGAGCAAGCATTTCTGTGATCAACTTACGGTGAACATTCTCGACAGAGCCAATAAACAGGTGCAGTACTATAGGGAGAAGGGTTCACAGTTAGTAGAAAGGCAAGTGGAAAGGCACTCAGGCTGCAGAGCAAAAGGACAGAATTTTAACACGTGAGGAGAGGCAGGCAGTGCAGGAACATTGGCTGAGGGAGGAAGATAGAGTCCAGCAGAAAGACCTGTTCGAGAGGCTGCTTACTTTTATGGCTGCCAGACTACAGTGTCTTGCTGATGCCCACCACCTCCTGAGACTCTTCCATGGTTCCATGTGCTGCAGACCAGGAACACTTTGGACAATTCAACGGTTGGCTAGCCTATGCAATTGGGACTTATCAGCAAATGAACAAGGCAAATCTACCTCCACCCCCATGCTGACCATCTTCCCCCATCAGGCCTCCACTCCCATGTAGCCACCTGCCCTCACGTACAACTCCACCCCACTCCCTGCAGCAGCACTAAGTATGTGCTAAACATGTAAGAAAAGGAAAAGATAATGGGGGGTAGCGGAACAAGGGACACACAACACTCAGGGTCTATTGTTTGGAACTTGGGTCACTGTTCACACACTTTGTTTTCGCTAAAGGATTTGGTGTTGTTTATTACTGGTGTTTTGCTGTGCTAACGGCAGCTGGCCTGTCTGGTAGTAGTTTAATATTGTGCTTTTCGAATATATGTTCAAAAATAAAGATTTTTTATTTAATTAGAAATTTTATCAACATCACTTCATTATATCATAAAACATATATTTCAAATAATAAAGTAAACACATGATACTGGACACCTGGGAAGTAGCATGCAACACTATTTTCCCATACATTTCTCTACATCAAGCTGTACTGTAAAACAAATTTCTTGCCACTCACCCCCCCCCCCACACACACTATTTTATATGCAGTCATGTCATTCATAAGTACAATGCCTGGCAATCTCCCACACATTCATTTCCTTGTGTCACATGGCCGTACCTGTTTTACTGTAAAGCCCATACTCTCACATTCAGAAACCTATTAGTCTCCCTCTTCCATTGGCCCATGCAAGTCTATAATATGGGGGCACAGAGCATCTCTGATTGGTGTTGCCCAGGTGCATCCTGTCCCAGCAGTACGAGGTGCACTTTCCGGTTGAGTGTACTGGATCAGCAATCCTTTCCTGCCATAGCCCCATTCAGGGGCAAAAGGCTTACCTTTGGCTTCATAAAGACTATGAAGAGCACAGCAAGCCACAATAATGCACACAGCATTGATGACACAGGAATACAAACATGTCTGTAAACAGTGTCAGCGGGATTTCACAAATGCATGTTCAGCCATCATTCTGCACCTGCTGAGTGCCAGTACCTTCTTTTGCCAGGCCTTCTGAGATCAGAATGTGGTTTCATAAGCCAAGGCTTATGTGAGGGGGGGTTCCGCAGTATAACAGTGGGGACAGTAACACCATTTATGACAATGTCATTTGGTGGAAATAGTGTCCCAGACTGACCATGAATGTAGACTCCTGATCACTGGAAAACCCTGGCATCATGAAGTTTTCCAGGGGATCCCATGATGGTGGTCATAAATTGGCCCCTGTGATCCACACGAGCCTGCATAAAAATGGAGTAGTTCCCTTTATGGTTTATATACTCATGTGTTCCCTGAGGAGGGCAAATGAGTGCCATCAGTGGCCACAGTGCAGTTTGGAAACCCCATAACCAGCAACTACTTCAAGGATATTGTTTATGCCCACCACCTTTGGGACAATCACATGCCTGATTTCCTCTGAAACCTCCTTGACCACTTCACCCTTGGTTGACTTTCCATTACAGAACTGGTTAGCAATGGACCTGTAACTGTCTGGGATTGCAAGATTCCAGATGGTTATAGGAATCCACTTCTCAACCTGTTTGGCTGCCCTCAAGCAATTGTTGTGACACTGGAAGATCAGGGCAGGAGGCCCATAAAGCTCCAAAATGCAGCTCTCTTCAAGAGAAAGTTCAGGATCCACCACTGATCATACCAGGTCTGCATGACAATGTGAACCCACCAGTGTGTGCTTGTGGCCTGAACAAGAAGCATCGTTCTACGTAGGGGGCATTAGAAGCTATATGTAGAGTCACAAGCAGCAGCATCCAGTTGGATTCTTCCATGTCTGTATCTTCCTCCTCCTCCGTCGCCATCAGGCACCTTCAGTAGGTCGGAACTGCCACTGGAATGTGTGCCATCATCTCATAGACGCTTTGCCTTTTTGCTGAAACAAGAGTGGAAGAGCAAGCAAAAGAAGCTCTTCAAGCAGTGACTCCTCTGTGTTGCTGGCTGTGGTTGCCGGGAGCTTGCAAACCCAAAAGAAGGCCTGGCAAGATGGCTTGGGAACTTAGTGGGATGCGACAACTTTCTGTAACATGAACAGTCAAGTTTTCAGATACACCACCATGAACCAGGAGCAAGAGGGGCTACAGCAGGGGAAGGCAGTAGGAAGCTTGGAGTATGGTGGTTTGACTTGGGTCTGCATACTGCAGTGTGGAAGCTGGAGCCCCAGGTATGGAGCCTGGTCCCAGAAATTCTAAACCTAAGGTCAATATGCAGCATGGATGCTCAAGTCTGGTCTTGCAAACCCAGGGTCCGTGGACTCAACTCCCACTAAGCCTGAGCTTAGACTGCAGTGCAGTCATATTCTGCATGGCCTGCCCCTACATCAACTGGGCTGGAAGGCTTTTGTCATTTTCCCTTGTGAAATTAACAAGAGCCCTCCAGGAGGGCAGCTAGGAATCCAAAAAAGTCCCCAACTGGATTTTTTCTTGAAAACCCTTTGTGCATTTTTGACATTTCATCCTAGTTTGTGATTTTTTTTAAATGCTAATTTTTTCTCTGGAAGGGTTTTCTATTTTCCAGCCAGGTCCTGTAACAAAAAGGTAATTAAGAGAGAGAGGAATAGTGCCCTCTTATAACCTGGCCTGCTGATCCTGTAGGCATCACTGACAGAGGTGGGTCTTAAGGAGAGAATTGGATGCTCACGACGATAAGGGCATTATGGACTACACCCCCTCCGTTGTTACTCAAGGAGAATTGCCATTTAAGTTCATGTTGAAGACACAGTGAAGTTAATGGGATTCTGCATAAAAGTCAATAGCAGAACACGGCCTTACTTCTTTAATTCACTCTGTGACGGAGCATGGGGTGAAGGTTTGCTGATACATGAAATAGGGATGATGAACCTCAGTTTTGACTTTGATTGTCCCAGGACAATCCGGTATTTAAAAGCATTGGGCCACACCTTTGTGCACACTTGCATCATGCTCGTACCAGCTCACTTTTGATGCAAAAGCTTGCTAAGTTATTAAGCAAGTGTCATCGCAATACAAGTGTGATCCTGTACTGACATACAGCTGATGCTCCTACACTATATATGCCCTTGCGGTCAACATAGAAGACTAGGGGAGGTGTGGTTACTAAGAAGTGGCTTAGTAGGGACAACAATGTGCTACAGCAATCCTAGGTTAACCGTTTGGTACCTTGTGGCCATTACACGCAATTATCAGGATGCTTTAATGCATAATAAAGGACATGGGCAGCATCAGAATCAATCCAAGTAGGATCTTTTCTCTCCTTTTGTTCATCTGATCCTGAATTTCTGCTTTATGAACTTTATTGTTGTCTAAGCATCTTGCTGTACATGCTTTTTTCCCTTAGATTTATACCTGTAATCGAAGACTTAAATTGCATAGGGCCAAATTAATCCTTGGAGTAACTCCCTTGAAGGCAGTGAGGTTACATCAGGAATTAATTTTGCCTGTTATGTTTATGCAAGAGACCATAGCAGCTCCAGTTTGGGTCCCATGGGAGTCAATACAATGCGTCTTTTATCTCCACTACAATGCCTTGCTTTTAAACTGTATATGTTTATATGAGGTTTGTGTCTTGTAAAATAAAGCCCTGGCTGCTTTTCCCTGTCTGCTGTCTGGTATGATGCATCAGGAACATCACGAACAACATGGCATACTAAACTGGGAAAGCATAGGGAAATTTAGCAACCTAATGAGCAGTATGTGCTTTCTTTTACTTCTTTTTTAATAGTTACAGAAATTTGTTGTTCGGTCAACAAGCACAATGCATCATCCTGCGCTGTTGACTATCTGCAAATCAGAGAAGGTAATAAACTCAGTGTAGCTTTCTCTGGAAAATCACTCTATAGTAACATTCTAACTTGTTCTACAGCTTTCTGAACTGCTTGTCACCAGTGGTCCAAATATCCCAGCATGAAGTTTTCAAATAATGTGTGACTGCTAGCACCATGGGGTTAATACATGAACAAGAGTATCATAGTGAGCATAAAAGAAAATGCTTGATAAGCTTATCAGTAGTACAGTAAAGTTGGTTCTTACAAAGCTGAACCTATTTCTATGATGTCTGCCTTTCAGTGTAGAGTTTTGTTTGGTAGTCCAGTGAATTTAGAATGAGGTGTCAATAGGGTCCTGGGCTCCAGCCACTCATGAGCTACTGACGCCATATGAGGTAAACATTCAAATGTTGTGTATTCAATTAACAGGAGAATACCAAGGGAGGAAAATCACTTTTATAGTGTTAAAGAGGGTGGCCCATTTCAAACAGTTGACAAGAAGGTGTGAGTAACAGTAGGGGAAAATTAGTATGGGAAAATTAGTTTTTGTAATGACCCATCCACTCTCAGTTTTTATTCAGGCCTAATTTGATGGTGTCCAGTTTACAAATTAATTCCAGTTCTGCAGTTTCAAGTTGGAGTCTGTTTTTGAAGTTTTTTTATTGAAGAATTGCCACTTGAAAGTCTGCTATTGAGTGACCAGGGCAGTTGAAGTAGTGTTCTACTGGTTTTTGAACCTTATAATTCCTAATGTCAGATTTGTGTCCATTTATTCTTTTGCATAGAGACTGTCCAGTTTGGTCAATGTACATGGCAGAGGGACATTGCTGTCACATGGTGGTATGTATCACATTGGTAGATGTGCAGGTGAATGAGCCCCTGATGGTGTGGCTAGGCATAAGTAAGCTCATAATGTGGCCCAGGGAATTACAGAAATGAAATATAGGAAAAAAATCACTCCATTTAATATCCCTGCTAGTACAGTACATGGCCTATTGATGAGTCCAGCTTTTTATTTTTTAAGACTTTTTTTTTCATTTCCCTTGGCAGACTATTCCACAGCCTCATATTCTACATCTCACTATCAGGAAGTTTTTCCTTGATTTTCAGACTACATGCAGCTTATTTCCCCTTTCTTAATTTTATCTGTTTACACCTAGTTTTAGCCCATAAAGAATTTCCCTCCATCCATAGCAAACACAATCTTCAAATGTTTGTGGACAATGATTGTGTCTCCTCTTTGTCATCTATCACCCAAGCTATACATATTTATTTCATTTAGTCTTTCCTCATAAATCAATGTAACACCCCACCCCTGGTAAATTTTGTTGCTCTGCTCTGAGCTCACACACATATGTTGCTATATTTCTGGTAGTATGGGGCACGTAATACCCAGGTGCAATCACAGCGGTCATAAAAAGTAGTCTATTACCTGATGTCTCCACGTATTCAGCCCCAAGTCACATTCTTTTCTGCTGCCATATCACAAATGCATGTCTAAATTTGTTCCCCACTATCACCCCAGAGTCCTTCCAGCATAACAGCTTCTCCAGATTTTTAGAGTGAAAATGTGAAGTGAAACCAGATATAAATCCAGTTACTGTGGTAACCCCCTGAACTCCTCCTTACAATTTGATTGATTAGTCTTTACTGTTGCCCTTTATTTATGATCTTTGAGTCAGTTCATAGTCTATGTGAGAATGTTCCTGTCCAGTCCAAGTTTAATTAATGTCGACAGTAATATTGTGCATGGCACGAAATCAAATGCTTTACTAAAATCCAAATACATTTCATCTATTGCACTCCTTCATCCACTCATTTTGTAAGTGAAGAATTACTACATTTAAATATTAATATTTAAAACAAATCAAGTGTGTCCAACAAGATTCATTATTTATATTCCCAGCTGCCTCTTGCTCCATATTCAGTTATGGCTCAATCCTGCAATGGGCTGAGTGCTCTGGACCCTATCTAGAAAATCTCTGAAGCATGCACTCAACTTAAAGCATGGCCTTAGTCTCATTGATTTCAGTAGTAACTTTATGCTTATGTGTTTACCGGCATCAGGGCTAACAGCCCATTACTATATCCTTACTCACATAATTCACCTTTTCTCACACAAGAGATCTCATGGATTTCATTAGGATAATTCCCTTGAATAAAGATCATTTGCTTAAGTAAGGTCAGGTTCTCCTTTCTTATTCAAACAAAAAATATCCATTTAGATCAATTGTGATTTTGCCTGATGAACAAACAAATAGGTCTTCAGAATTGGGCCCTCACTTCAAAATACTGAGATCACTGCTTTTTTCACTTAGCTCCTGTAACATGAAATAAGTTCTGCTAGATTTCTTGATTTACCATAAAAGTTAAGTATCACATTTTAGCCAAATAAAAATAATTAAAATATGACAGCTGGCAAATTGTGCTAACATCTGGCAACAAATCATTCTTGACAGTTCAACAGTACACTTCTTATAGCACAGCTATTAATAATATAAACAGTGAACTCAAAAATTGTAGTACTTGACTAACATATTACCTGAAGCGATAGAAGAAATGCACTGTTTGTCTTAACGTGGAAGAAATGTCATCCTTTCCTTCATCAGTTTTGAGGCAGATTGAAAATGAATAACTATAAATACACAAATATTTTAAGTGACATTAATAGTGTGTTATTAAAGCAACTGAAATAGGGAAATTCAAAATGCAGGATGACGGTCTGGCCATTCAATGTGCTGATAAGGCAGATATAATGTCCATGTGTTAGCAGAGATTTTAGAATGTGCATTATTTGGATGATATCTCACATTGATTCTGCCAAAGCCATTGTGATCTGCTGTGTAATCATGGCAACTGGAAATATTTAAAATAAATGCTATTGACCCAATAAATATAAATATTTCTTAGAGAGATCACACACTTATTTTTATCTGAATGTATTCTAACTCATGAGGCCCAAATTTAGCAAAACACTGAAGCATGTGCAGAACCTTAAGATTACAAAAGTAGTCCTATTGATTTCAGTGGGACTACTCACTTGCTTCTTGTTTATATGCATGTGTCAAGGGTTAAGAAGTTCACCTAGCCTAGCTGACACCTGACCAGAGGAACCAATGGAGGAACAAGATGTTTCAAAAGGAAGGAGGGAAATTTTCCTTTGTTTAGAGTTTCAGTTTCAGCTGGAGTGAAAAAGATCAAGGAACCAGCCTCTTATCAGAGTAGTAAGTTTTAGAAAGGGATAAATAGATTTATGTTTATTTTCTTTGTAACTTGTCTTGGTACCATTAAGGGAATTATCAAATTGGGTATTTGGGTATTTTTTTGTGTAACTAAGTTTTTGCCCAGGGGAACATCCTCTGTGTTTTGAATCTGTTGTCTGTGAGAGTAGCTGGTATGCTAATCTCTCCCAGAGGGTTTTCTTTTACCTTTCTTTTCTTTAATTAAAATCCTTTTTCTTAATACCTGATTGATTTTTCCCTTGTTTTTAGATCCAAGGGGATTGGATCTGGATCCACCAGGAGTTAGTGGGAGAAAGGATGGGGGATGGTTAATTTCTCCTTGTTTTAAGATCCAAGGGGTTTGGATCTGTGCTCACCAGGAAATTAGTGAAGTCTCTCAAGACTACCCAGGGAAGAAAAGTAGTGCTTGGGAGTGGTGGCAGCGATACCAGATCTAATCTGGTAATTAAGCTTAGAAGTGTCCATGCAGGTCCCCACATCTGTACCCTAAAGTTCAGAGTGGGGAAGGAACCTTGATAGCATGCTTATGTACCTGTTGAATCAGAGTTTAAGTGTATATTTGGGGGCTTTCATACCATGGTGTCCAACTCTATCTGGAAACTCCTTAGTATTCATATCATGGATACCTAAAAACTCCCCAAATGGATTGCATGCAGGTGTAGATTTATTCCATTGTGTCTACAGCCCATACGCATTCACGAAAGGTAACAGCTGCCCAGCTCACAAGCCAAAGAAAATGGTCTGTGTACTGCAGAAAACCAGAGTAGATGGAGACAACAGAAACCTCCCGCAGGCCGTGGAAAGGAATGAGAACTACTAGTCAGCTCAGGATTACAGTTTCTCCCATATGCTGTACCTGCCCCCTTTAAGCAGCATGCAATGCAGCATGCAAAAGATGTAAAGCTTTTGCATAGGTTCTTCAAATCCCATGGAACAAAGTCATTCTAGCCAATGGAAGCTGGAGGTGTGCATCACTTCTCAGGACATGGCATATTGTAAAGAGTTTCCCCAAAACCCATCAGTGTAAGGTAACCATACAGAAATTAAAGCAAAGATCAGCAATCTAATACCCAATTATAACTGAAGGATTAGCCTCCAAAGGCAACACCTCCCAGGGCTTGTGTAGCACAGTATATCTCCACACTGCATTTTACTAGGTTTTCAGTGCAATTGGCACAAAGACATGCATCTTTGGCCCCTGTTCCAGCTGCTGTGTGCCCCTGAAGCTGGTGAGGAGCAGCCAAAGGTTCCCTTTAACAGTGTGGGGAGGGAGTCAGGAGTAGTGAGGGGGAAAGCAAGGACACAAGGGGATGGACAGAAGCAAGCAGCATTCTTCTTGATTCTCAGCCAAGTCCCTTATGGCAGCTCTAAGTTGCACCTGGGGACATTTTGGCCTCCAGCCAGCAAAGGATTGCAAAAGCAAAAATGTACCTAAGAGCCATCTCCCCCTCTCCCTTCAGCTGCACTCAGTGTTAAAACTCAACACAGTTGACACCCTGTCCCTACATCTGTAAATCATAAAAGGTACCTAGTGTACACACATCTGTCACACACATTGAAAGTGGGTGAAATCTTTCAATACATATCAAAGTGTCAGACTATGTGACAAAGACTCAAAAAATACTTCTGCATCCTAGTGACTGCTGTCTATTCTAAAATTAATCTATGTGATTTCCAGGAAGAAATTAGCAGGAATTTCACAGTTGGATTTTGCACATTTTTTGATTAGCAATTTTTCTTTTAAATACGTGTGTTCCTAGTTTAATTTCAGTGTGCTGCCATGGAGTAATTGTTTCCCTAATGAACATGCTGTTGTGCACAGTTTGAGGATCTAAAAATAACCTATAACAGAGGACTCATAGATTTTACCACTTTTACAGATAATTTAGGGAATGATTTTGCACTTCTGCGACACTCAGCTCACAATTCACGTTCCAATACATGAGGGATCATTTGAAGTTTGCAATAAGTTCTTAATGAAATTCTCTGAGTTTTATCTTCTAAGTGTTTTATTTTATGCTTGGCCAAAACATTGAAAGTGCGTTCACATATGTTCATGCAATACAAGTGGAAATAAACTTACTGTACAAACTTTAAATACATATTGGCAGAATGTTACGAAGCCATCTAAAGTTAGTGTGAATAATACTGCCCTAAATGTACTGTAAGAAGTATGTCCTTGCATTTATCTGCAGGAGTTGCAATTTTCAGAAGTAAATTTCAACACATATGTAAAGCCTGAGAGAGACACAGGCTGCAGTTCCAGATGCATGCTGATGACATTCAGCACTTCTGGTTCCTCTCTTTTCTTCTCCTCTCCTTTTCTCCTCAGTTCCAGACAAGCTTGGAACACATGGGGCAAAGATGAGAATGAGATAGAAGCACAGATGAAGGTAAACTGGTGAAAGCTTAGTCCAGACAAGAGGGACTGTGAGGCTGGTGGGGAGGAATCAACAACAGAGGCAATATCTGCATCCTGTGTGAAAGGAGGAGTGTTTTTCTTTTGTCTCTAAGGTTCACAATCTAGGAGTCATTGTAGATCCCTGGGTGCTTCTGTGCTTCCAGGTACCATCACTAGCCTGGAGAGCTACACACTTGTGAATTTTTACTTCAGACACGATGAACCTTAAAACAGTTGTCCATAACACTAAGTCCTTCATATTGGACTGTTTCAGTGGGAAATTACAGGTAATGCAGAACACGGCTACCTGTTTGCACAGAGGTGATAACTATGTGGCTCACACTTACACCTGGGTTCTGTAACTTGCATAAGCTACTGATCTCTTTCTAAAATTCGAGAAGCTGATTAATTTGATCTATAGGTTTTAGCTTACTTTAGGTCCAAGGTAAATTAGGGACCTTTTCTTCTTAGGTACAGTCTTGACAGTTTAATACAGCTGGAGATCTATGGATTGGAAGTAGATTATTTTGATTTTGGACATAGGTTCTAGTGGCGGGCCTGTCACCGCAGCGCCCCCTTGTGGCAGGGGTAGGATGGGGTCTCCACTTCTCACCACTCTCTCATCCTTGTAGCTGTCCCTCTGCAGGCGGCCTGTTACGGCCTCTTGGCCTTCTTCTCTACTGTCTCCCTGCCTGGAGCAGTAGCGCAGCCTAGAGGCCAGAGTCCATATAAACTCTCATGGTTTGCGTAGGGGGACTCGGGCCTTCCCTCTCCACCAAGCCCCAACCCAGGACCCTGGCAGCGGCAAGCTTTCCTTGCCACTCACTCGGCGGTGATCCTCCCGCAACACGTCAATACAGCTTTAACGCCATTTATCTCTATACTTCCCCTGGGTCACTTCCTACCATGAATACTAGTTCCTCTGCAGCAGGGGGTCCTCTGGTCTGTTCCTTCCCTGTGACGCCCTCCGTCAGGGTCTCAGGTAGGGCCTTGGCTTTGCTGCCTCCTGGATCCTGCCTCGCAGGGCCTCCCTCTGCAGGAGCTAGCGGCATGCGTCCTTCTCCTCTAGTGGTCAGCCCAGACTGAGCTGATCTGCAGGCCTTTATAGCTGATCTCCAGTTGGAGCATGCCCAGCAGAGCTTCCGAGGTGTGGCTTCTTCTGCCAGGAGAGAAGGGCTACCTCTGCTGTACCGGTGCAGGGCTGCTCTGCCCCGTCACAGTTCCTGTATTGGTCTGGTTAAGCTTACGTTTGTTAACCCTCATGTTATGGTACAAAGATCATCAGGCTTTTGCTAGCAGTGAGAAGGTGGCTTAGATATAAAGGGCTCTTGATGTTATGGGAAGGAGAGATTTTGTTTGGGGCTGGCTTTAGTCAATTTGTTATTTGTAATATGATAATTTATGAATTTCTGTAATGTTTATTGATGGATTTATTCTGGTTTATACAAATACAGAAAACTCCTATATTAAGAACACAGTGAACAAATAATGTAAACAGATGCAGCACCAAGAAAAAATGAAGAAAGTAATAATAATTCCAGCTTCAGTCTTCCACCCACATTATACATATTCCAGCGGACACTACGACTCCAAAAGCCTGGGGAAAAAGTGAGAGTAGAGATTACAATGTATGTTTGTGTGTAAGAGACAGATTGCGTATTTGAGAAAAGAAGCCTTGTATAGTATTTTACGTGTGCACTGTTTGTGAGTGTGTGCTTGATTCTCTTTTCCAAACTCTTTATTCTGATCATGTAAGCATTTTGTAGCAGTTTGATTTGTAAATTTAGAGTGACAACTTTTGGCAAATTATCTGAAGAAGACCATAAAATTGAAATCTTTGGATTGCAGTGTGAATGGATCAATGTTCTATTTTCCAGGGTTATGATGATGATTTTATTTTAAAGATGTATTGAGTGATTTGACTTTAATTCTGAGAGTAAAATTTGCCTCACGTCTGGGCAGTAGTAAGGTTCGTTACAGTGCGTGAGAAGAAATCTGGGCTTCAGTACGTAAATGAGACTCTCAACCCACAGTTTTGTGGTGACTGTGTAGAACGGTGAGGTGACGTACTTATAGGCAGGAGGGATGGGCCTACAGGATTGGATGGCTCAGAGGATTGACAACAGAATATGAATCCAGTATCTGTATGCAATGAGTTTAGTGTTTGAATCTAGTTCTCAGTGACAAGAATCCACATAATAAAAGGCACTTCCACAACTTACATACTTCGTGATAGTCATAGCAGAGTGGCCAAGCTCTGAGGGCTACATTCTGCCTGACCTTCTATGGAAGCACGGGTTAGGTGGGGAGAGTGTAAGCTTCACACTTATGTAGCCTGCGTAAGGGCCATATGGAATTGCAGTGCCTGTGTTAAGGGACCCCAAGGACTGTTCTTTCCGTACCTCCCACAGGACTATGGTGCTATGGGGGTAGGGTACTCCAGGCATTTGTTGACCTTTGCCAGAGACACCTCTGCCTTGGCACATCCTGTTCTAGGAAGCTGTTCTTTAAGAAGAGAAGGACGGTGAGTTTGGTCCTCCAGGTGTTGCCGAAAAAGGCCTGCCTAGCTGATAGAACCAGTGAGACTTGGTCCTCCAGTGGCTAGAAGGGCTGGTAGCAGGAAGAGGCAGGTCAGGGTCCAGCACACTAGGTAAAAAGGCCTGGTTGCTGCTACCAAATGTCAGTTCTGAAGAAAGCCAGGAGAGAGGGAGAAAGACAGATCCTCCGTCTGTATTAGCCTCAGAAGCCAGGCCTGGTCAGAAACCTAATTCTGACTGCATTCTCTGACTAGGTCAATGAGAGACTTTTAATGTATTTTGTGAAATGTAAGATCCAAATGGGCCATCCTGATTTAGATATTACTTGGACTGCTGAAATCTAGCATACCAGATAGCTTCAGGAAGCATTCTGAGTCAGACTGCTTCCCAGTGCTTCCCCTGAGGCACTGTGCTCCACACCACTCTTTTCATGGACCTAGCCCTAAATGATCATAATACCACCCTCTGAAGGGGTTTTCCCAGGACAAGGTTGAGGCTTATGCGTTGTACATCTTACAAAAGCTTGCCTTGTTGCTGTCTGTTATGTACTCCAGCTGATCTTAACTCACTCTTCAGATCCATGCAAGAGGATAAAAGTTATCTGCAGATGATTTCAGTGAAGACAATATTCCATAAAATAATAAGGAAAGGGTTAATAATGCAGAATCCCTCAACCACTGCTACTACAGCTCTCACATGGACAACAGCCTTTCTTTGTCTCCTGTTCCAGTGAGCTGGTGTACATTGACAGAAGTAGTTCTGTGGCCATTACTGCATTCACATCAGCAGCTATTAATGTCTCAAATCCCAAACCACAAACTGTTTCCTCTAAAAATCAGATAGATAATGTAAGTAATCCACTTCAGAAAGCTACTCCTTTCAATCTAATCAAGAGGGGGGAAGGTTCTAGTCTACTCTCCTTCCAGAGCAGACAAGAAAAAAATCAAAAACAATTGTAGCAATGCAATACATGAAAGCACTTTCATGTGGCATTTTGTTACTTGTGATCATTTACTTCCAAACTACTGTATTTTTCTGTTTGGCACAGAATTTAGCAATACAGCATGGGATACAATTGTTTTCGGAAGAAAAGGTAGATAAAAGTTTGGTACATCATGTTTGCAGACATTTTTATCTGCTTTTTTATAATACGCAGTAAGGATGTATGAAACTGGCGAAACAATTTGTCATAAGATTTCACACCAGAAGTATCAATAATTCATTTTGTACAATTTCAAATCCTTAAAAATCTCTTTTCATAAAATTTGATGGAGGCTTTGGGGGGGGGGGTTCTGTTTGTTTGTTTTTTCCCAAGATCCACTTGCCAGCACACGCTTCTAGGTTTAAATTTTGCATTTTCAGAATTTCAAACATTTAAAGGTTGACCCCCCCCGCAAGCCATCTTTGGCAACTTTGGCTTGCAAATACGAGAAAAGGATAAGCGAAGCTACATATAAGCAGCAATACACAAATATGTAGAATATTCTATTCATAGACATGCACATGTAGACATAAGTCACTTTGGAGGGGGAAGGGGTGGTGGAAGCAGCTAGTGATATGCACTCCAAAATACCCCACTGAGGGTAATGTTGCCCTGGCATCAAAATCACAAGATACCAACAACGGCTAGATCTTACCACTGAGTGGTAACAAGCAGTGGCCCATATGAGAGCTGTCCCCTATTGATTTAGTGCAGCATGCACAGGAGGACTATTTAGGGATGAGCCCTGAACAACAAGGGAATTGGTTGCTGAAGAGGAAACATAATCTTCTCCTACCACCAAGCAGCTGATTCCAGAATGTCCTGCAACTGGTGATGCAGGTGACCAAGATGTTAATAAGGGAGAGGCAATGGAATCAGGTATGTCTGTTGCGTCACTGGTAATGGGATCCTTCTTTGGTCTTACTGATGGTGTTGCCACTGTGAATTACTCTTCTCCTCCAGTCCTTACAGCCCATGGAGAGTGGCATACTCATGACAGCTGAGGGCATAATAGTTTTGAGGCAGTAGAAAAGCCAGCCTGTTTCTTAGCAAAATCCCACAGTATATCTAAACTTTACTGATTCCTTTTAAGAGTAAACAGTGGCAATAAAATAAACACCATTCAAACTACAACCCCAACACTGCAAAACTATGTAGATCCTGGGAAACTGGATAGATAGTATCAGAGGGGTAGCCATGTTAGTCTGGATCTGTAAAAGCAGCAAAGAGTCCTGTGGTACCTTATAGACTAACAGACGTCCGTATAAACTTGGAGCATGAGCTTTCATGGGTGAATATCCACTTCGTCGGATGCAATAGATAGAGTTATGGTACAGCTGATAAGGAAAGGTGCATACAACCCTGATATTCTATGATTCTATGATTGTGTATGGAGAAGCCCAAACGGAGTCAGTTCTTTCTCATTCCTCTGGAAGGTTGAGTTTAAAAGGAATAAAAGGTACCTTTGCAGTATTGTCTCTTGACATTTCCTAGCCTGGGCAATCTTATGTCTTTAAATACTGATTAGAAAGGACAATAGATAGTAATTACTAGCATCCCTCACAAATGACTACCTCAGTCTGCAGGCACTATATCCTTCCTCATAAACATTTGTAGACTTCCTGCTCTATGGACCAAGTGTCCAGTACAGCTGACAGGTTGGTTTATTAACTCTGCTCTGTGTTAGCTTTATCATTTCCAGATGGCCTAGGTTTCCAGTTACAAAGACCGTAGCAGATTACCTAAGCAATAAAGATATATATTTTTTACAGTTATAAAGAGAAAGGAAAAATGTGGATACTCTAGGAAGGAAAAAAAACACTTTTTTTTTAGGTTTATTGTTATTATTTACTATTTTTATTAGTGTAGTGTCTAGGTGCCATCATCATGGGCCAGGCCCCTATTGAGCTTTTGATACGCTTTTTGAGATGAATGTGTTCCTGTAATTCAAAACCTGGAATGGGATTCAGAACAGTTAGATTCAGTTCTCACCTCTACTACAATGTTCTCATGTTACCTTTGGCAAATCATTCAAACTGATTATGCAAGTCAGTGAGATTACTCAGATGCTTAAAGTTACATACATATCTTGCTGAATCAGGGGTTTAAACTCTCGGTTCCTCAATCCCCCTCAGTAAATTTGGGGGAAATAACATTTCCTTTTCTTCCATTCTTTATCAATCTTGCCTATTTAAACTCCATGCTCCTAGGTGCGGGGACTGTCTCTTATGATGTGTCTATGAATACCTAACACAGTGGGGCCCCTTTCTCAGTTTAGATCTCTGGGGACAGCAATAATACCAAAATAATAACTTTCAAGACTTGTTTTAAGTTTATTAACATATAACATTTAAAAGATAATACTTGCAGGCTGGTACCAATAGCACTTCACATGTTTCAAAGTGCTACACAAATATGAAAGGAACTCTGTCTTGTTAAGTGATCAATATTTGAAAAGAAAATCATGACAGTTTTAGGTTATAGTACTAAAAAAGTTATTTGTTATAATGGATTCCTTTTTCGCTATTTATCTTGCTTATTTGTTTTTTGCTTTTCTGTCCTCTCAGAAGATGAAAACATGCATGTCATTTTCGCTTTCCCCCCATATTTTCTAGTAAATGTCACGTTCTCATATACTAGCCCTATGCTTCTGAATTTAGGTTGCAGGCACTGGAGACAAGGTAACTTAGTTTTGTTTGTTTGTTTATTTAATAAGTTGCATGCTATAGTGTGTGTAACAGGACTCTACAGCCTGATTCTGATTTCACTCACAGCAGTGAGTCAGAAGTAACTGAGGTCACTGGAGATATTTAATAGAAGTTTTGCCATTGACTTCAATGGAGCCAGGATTTCACTCAAGGTTTCCAAATCCAGGTACTATTTAATACTCGCTTCCCTGAAGCACTTTCTGACAAGCCAATGATTTTGATCTCTACCAGATTTCTCCCCTCATGTTCTGATGCAAGTATTTTAGATGACTCCAGTTCACAGAGTACATTTTTGTCTTAGATTCAGCATTATAGCTTGGCTCCAATATTAATTCTGAACGTTATTTATTATTAACTAGGTATAAATATTAGATAGAACTATGTTGAATATGTCATGATAGAAAACCTGTTTCTGGATTTCTTTTCATTCTTGCGCACAGGTTTGGCTATTCATTTTCTACTTAAAGGTGTAGCACTTAAGTGAAGAAGCTCCATCTCCAATGGGAGAACTACTCCCATCAGCACAGTTAATCCACCTCTCTGAGATGTGATGGGGGTTCAGGTCAGTAGAACTGTGTCACTTAGGGATGTGGATTTTTCACACCCTCGAGTGATGTAATTATACCAGTATAAGTCTGTGGCTTAGACCTGGCCTCAGACACACAGAGGAAAGGAAGACGGGTAAAACAGCTGTTGGAGTTGCTAGACAGTTATAAATTATAAGTCATGAATCCTGTGTCTCTATTAGGTTCATGATTTTTAGTGTCTAGCAAAATTATGAATTTAAGCTCTCAGGCTCATCTTTTGAAAGTGTTGGGCAGGTTTCCTTTGAGCATTAGGACTAATAGGTCAGATATAAAATGATTGGTATGTGAAAAGTGTGCACACACAGGTCATGTGGTGTTTTTTTTCTTTGTGATTATCTAGTTTGATCCTCATAGTTGTTATTGGGGCATTCAGTACACTGAATGAGGTACATCACATGTTATGGGATCTTGAAAGGTGTGTGGTAGAGAGGTGTTGATCATTGCATTAGTGGAAATATTCTGCAGGTTGTTGTTCTGGCGTCCTTTGAGTTGGTGTCTCCTGGTTTGTGGGCAGCTTGGCTCTGATGATGAGATTGGAGAGGCTGGTGGGTTGTTTGAATGCCAGAAGAAGAGATATTAGGAAAGATTTATGTCAGGATGAGGTCTCCATCGAGTGTGGGTGATGAGTGTTTGATGATACTCCATTTGGGTTCCAGTGTGAGGTGGTAAGTGTGGTCAGATGGGGGTTTATTCACTATTGAAGCAAATTCTCTCAGAATACTTGAGTGGCCCATTTCATGATGTTATCTACTTCTCTGTTGCAGTGTCCTTGTTTGCTGAAGGTAGTTTTGAGTTTAAGATGTATATCCTGGATTTAGCTCTGTCCTTTCCGGAGGTACTACTTCTGGACGACAGTATATGTGGAAACAAAATATTTGATGGTATGCTAATGTAAATTATGAAGGCATTATTGTTCATAAGCGGAACTTTCAAAAGCATGTCCACGTTATTGAAAGTCAGTGCTAAAAAAAGCTTTACTAATTTCTATGTAAAGTTGCTGAGGCAATGGAAATATTTCCAGATTCAAAGTCAGACACTTTACAAAGTTTTGTTAGAAAATAGGGAACAATCTTTAAAATGATTTTTTAAAGTTTTTTGTGGAAAACTTGTTTGTTAAAAGTCATTTCAGAAAGTACTTTCTAGACTGTCTTGCTTTGAAAGAATGTTCCTTTAGATTATGATGTATTAGATTATACTGTACATAGAATGTACCTAAATGGATATAGTTAAACACCTAAGCCTGAGAAATGTTCTGAAGAGTATGATTATATAAAAAATGGCACATTACCATAATTGTCAAAGTAGCCATAAAGAAATGACAGAACAATATTAAGTGCCTAATTCTGCCACCCTCACTCATGTTGATTAGTACCTGAGTCCACGAGCACTTCCATTAAATTCAGGTACTACTCAAAGTTAATATGAGTGTCAGAATCAAAGCCTAAGATTATTTTAGAAGAGCCAGTTTTTGTGAAGATACTTGCTCAGGTGTCTAGGGTTATTTGTTTTTATTGCAAGTGCGAGAAAATACAGTGACATAACTGTTTCTAGCTGTAGGTATATACAATCCTTAATCATGCAATAGCACGGGAGTGGGCAGACCGCTACACCCACTCGAAACACTTATGAAGTCAATAACTCAGTGCCATGGTCCAGCCATGCAGCTATTATTTCAGGATAAGTGCCATAAGTAGCCATGCTTATAGATGGGTGCAATGAAACAGGAATTATTTGTTTAGAAGTTGTCTTTTCCCCATTCTAATTAAAACGTACCAAACCAGCAGACAATAAAAATGCAGTATAATGGTAATACTGACTGATAACAATGATGCTACCTAGATCATATATAGCACTTTTTATCAGCAGATCTCAAACACTTTGTAAGAATGTAAGAATCATTATCCTTCTACATGTGGGGAAACTGAGGGACCAAGCGGTGAAGTGACATGTCTACGATCACCAGGAGGCTAGTTGGAGAATGAGGAACAGAACCCAAATTTCCTGAGTCCCATTCGAGTATTCTACCAAGTAGGCCACACTCTGTCCAGAAATGATCTGAGAGAAATATGTTAAGGAAATAACTCAAAACTCTTGAGAAAACAAATTTTGATTTCCAGATAGTATTTTATTAAATAGTAGATTAAAGGTAGAGGTGATAGGGAGACTGGTAAATCACATTATTCTATAACTTGGATTCCAAATTGTGCTGGGAATTGATTAAAAAAAAAGAAGCTTTTCTGGCAGAATTTAAAGTGAATAATAATAGTAAAAGCACACATCCCACCTCTCAACCATGGGCAGCAGATGTAAGTGCAACTGATAAGCTAATTAAGCAATAAACAAACAAACAGAAAAAACACATATCTTAACACTTTTTAATAGCTTGAAATCAAACATGTGATTGCCCTGAAAATCCAGATTGCTCAACTTATTTTGATTCATGATTGTCTAAAAGCTGGAGACAGTTGCCCAGTATGAAAGCTGCATATATTTTTTTTTCTCTGTCCTGGCATTTTGCTACATTAATTTACAGCATGACCACCGTGCTTTTTCATCACTGAAAATACATTTAATCTCCATCTCAGTGCCTTGGAAAACAACAGATGACATTTAAAAGATCAGCCTTCTGATTGCTGATTACATGTTTGTGCCATTTCTGTATCTGGTGTAACATAAAAGCTGGAAACTATATTTGAAGATGATAACTTGGCACATTAAAATGCTGGACTATTTGAGCAGTCTTACCTTTTTGTAATATGGATTGTCCTAGTGAATTGAGTGTCCCTATGTCAATCTGAAAGCTAGAGATAGGAATCAATATAATCCAGTGACCAGTGCTTAATTTGCAGCGAAAGAGGTGCTAGGCACAAGCAATATTTTTACATTCAGAACTGATGCAGCGAGCCAGAGGTGCCGGGCCTTTGAACTGCCAAGCCTGGAGGTGCCAGGGCTCAGCCATGACAAGCCCTGGCACTTAGTAAGCACTGCCTGTGACCCTTTTGGTATTACTCTTTTACGTCCTGATTGAAGGCCCACTGAAGAAAATGGCAATACTTCCACTGACTTCAGTGAGCTTTGAATCAGGCAGTTAATTCTATGACGGTTGTTTGGATGACTGTGGTTGTAATAGAAGGAATGTCAAGAAGGAGTTGCTCATGGTAAGTGAAAACATAACTGCACAACACAAATAAGATGTAATGGAATTGAAGTATTATAGATGCACATCCAAAGATTTAGGAGTAGCTCATTCTAAGCCTTTCTGAATGCCAGTAAATGGTGAACTATCCAATATACCTCACATATTAATTTTAAAACTAGGTTTACAAAAGGCTTGCCATATAATTTAATTTGGAATTGACATTTACTCTGTTTTTATCAGCAAAACTGGAGTGTGTTTTGGTGAACTCAGAAGCCACTTGAGTTCAAATTGTATCTCTAGAAATACGGTACAAAAGAAAAGTGGAATCACATGGAGGTAATTGGAGAGACCTTAAATGCAGATGATTGCCAGTGTATTTGCATATGAGGCAGTTCTGTTTTGTTTTGTTGTAAGTGGGGAAAGGTTTATAACGGACTAAACCATACTCATTTTATGAGACTGTGTGGCATTTGGTACGTAGGATTCTGTGCTATTACAAAAAAGAATATTGAGTCTTGGAGCCATGGAACTGCATCCACTTACACCGGGGCTGCATCTAGCCTTTAGGTTCACCTATGATACACACTGGAGATACATTATGTAAAATCATTTATTTATGCTCAAAACTTGGCATGATTAGAAGGAAGCAGGAGAACTAATAAAAGTCATTCCTTGTCCAGAGATTTTAGGTTCACAGATACTATGACAATGAGAGAAAATATAGAAATCTAGATAGATATTCTGCTGATACCATGCTCACTATAGCAATTGCTTTGTGTATGCATACTTTGTACCAAGAGCAACAGAAAAGATTTTCACAAGCACTGTTTCTCATTCACTCTAGTCAACTCTTCTCCCTAGTATACTTTTTGTCTAAGAAAATTCAGTATAAAACACTACGCTTAAATAAACCCTAAAGTCATGTATACCAGCCCTTTGGAGTTCTGGAGAAGAATCCAGAGACAGAAAGTTCCCCAGGTCAGCCTTATCATGGAAAGGAAACTCAGTCACCCCCGTGAATGAATTCAAGCCTAGTAGAGGTTAAGAAGTGGTTGAATTTGCAGGCAGGTGTTCCTTCTTATCCTGTTAGGGAAGCCAGTGGGACATAACCTACTGATTTGATCAGGGGGTCACAGAAACTAACCGCAGACCCAGCACATCAGATATCTGCAAAATAATCTAGGCAAGTTATCCTTAGCATCATTCTACAATGTGTTAGCAGCGAACAGCATCTCTGGCCTATGACCCTCGGTAAAAGAGATCTTTGTTGTTTTTCACTTATTTGTTCTCTTGAACACTGAATTAATCTGAAACCAGGAAAGATAACTTTCGTTTCACTCATAACCCAGTGTAACTAATGTCTGCTTCTATAGAGAGTCCCATTCTATATTGAAGCACTTTGATAAAAGACATAACTTCCAAATCAAGGGTGACACCTAGGTTTTCATTATAGTTTGCTGTTGTTTCAACCTAACATTGGTTGCTTACTTAAATTCGTAATTCTTTTCCTTCCATTCCCTGTACAAAAAAATGGTGAATGCCCTGTGCAGTCAGACATACTGAAGAATTGTTTTACTAAAGTATATGAATCAGTTTGCATATCCCTTGACCCTCTGAACTAATCTAAAGCAAATTCTAGACACCTACAGACTGATTTCTCTTAAGAGCTTAAGTAGGAAAGAATGTAGCTATTAGTACCTAGTAATTTAAAGCATTAAAATTGACCATACTGTTATATTATTCATCACAGACTTTACAGGAAATACATAGACGTTCATAATAGGTAATAGACAAACTGAAAGATTTGTAGGCCACAATGCAAATTGAAGCAATGAAGATTGAAATGATCATTTCCTGCTACCATTCTTTCATCCGGGCCAGGTCCCCTATTGGGGTTAATGAGAATAGCTCCATTTGACTTCAAAGGTGCAGCTCATAATTTGACTTCAAAAGTGCTGAGGATCTGGCTTATAATATCTACAGTTTTCTTTTACTTCCACATTCCAAAAAAACAGTAAAGAATTATAGTAAAGAAAAACAGCTGTGTATTTTTATCAGAGTATTATAAAGATGAGGTCTAAAATCCAGGTCACATTGTGAAGTACTTGATCCCACAGTTAGTCCGATTAAGGTCAATGGAATCAGAATCTATAGTATTATATGGTTATCAGAATCTGCCTCGCAGAACTAAGATGTTAAGATAAAAATGTAATTCCTATTTTCAGTGGTTCTGCCTTAACCATCACTAGCATTTTCTTTTATAGCTAGATAGAGTTTACTCCCTTCCCGTGCATATATGTAAATATCTGAATACATACCTGAAACTATTATCTACTTTTCAGGACTTCAAAGGTTTTTTTACCATTTGATCTTTCTTTCTTTCTCTGTGTGCAACCTGACAGTTTTCCTAGCTAACCCCCAGAGAGTTTTCATACCTTTTTTACCCTTTCATATTTTTTTTTCTGATTATATTAGTTTATCTTTTCTCCTCTTTCATTAGCCTCGTTATTTCTGTTTAACAACCTGACAAAGAACTCTTGGATAAAACATCTTCAGTTTCTAGTTTCTAGAAAACACAACTCTTTTATTTGAATATCTCACACTAAAGCATCATTTTAAAAAAGAAAATGTGGCATCTTATCATTACAAAGGTACTGTCATTACTTTAGTAGTGTACTGTCACTACACTTTAAGTTAAGGAAGCCAAAGGCTCATGATAGAGCCTCTATAAAAAGTTTAAATTTTAATTAAACAGAGTTTTCTTTGTCCTTCTCACACTATCTAACATTAAAATTTAAGACAATATTCATGAAGACTTCTTGGTACTGATTGGCAATTGACTCCTGGGCTACATTCTTAGTGCAATGAGTAGAAATTTAATAACATTATTGCTATCCATTTTAAAAGGACATGACTAAAACCTGCAAAAGAAAAAAGTAGCCCTAAATGACAACAGAATTAGCTCTATAAACAAACATTTTCAGTTTTCATTTATATATCATTTTTATTAATGTGCTGCTGTTGAGAATAGAGTTTTTAAAAATAAAATGTCAACAACTCTAAGGTCATTCTCATTGTTTTCATAATCAGAGGGGGTATGTGTAGCACAAGAGAGAAGGTCAAGGTTCTAAATACATTCTCTAAGTTAAAACACAGAAAATAACTCATCTAATATTTTGCACATCTCAAAAGCTAGAGTGATGTGAAAAACTGAGAAGCAACACACCTAAAGCAGAGTTGTGCACACAAATACCTTTGCAGGAACAAGGCCTGTGTTTTTGTTTTTGTTGTATTCTGTGCAGGCAGAATGTAAATGTATACTCACCCAAATGGTCATATGCAAATATTGTTTGCACAAATTAGGAGAGTCTAATTTAAAAGTTGTACTGAGAGCATTTTTCAAAATTACTCAAGTACACTGAGGTCATCTAATATAAGAGTCATCGTTTTCCAAATTCCTCATCACACTTGAAATGCTCACACTGGTGAGTCACTCATTTTATTAAAGGTAAATTGTTTAGGTCCACAATTCAGACACAATGGTGATGGCAGCTATGTTAAAAACCTCAGTAGATGGAAACATTGATTTTTGAAGTGTGTGTCATGTCTAAGAAAGACTTCACTAGGTAACATGAAGAATGGCTTAAAAATGTCTGTCCTCTCCAAGGGGAGATGTGAAATTTATTATTATTATTATTTATTAGGGCTGTCAGGTGATTAAAATAATTAATTGTGATTAATCGCTGTTAAACAATAATAGAATACCATTTTCTACAATTTCAGATATATTGATTTCAGTTATAACACCGAATACAAAGCGTACAATACTCACTTTGTATTTTTATTACAAATATTTGCACTGTAAAAAACAAAAGAAATAGCAATTTTTAATTCATCTAATACAAATACTGTAGTGCAATCTCTTTTTCATGAAAGTTGAATTTATCAGTGAAGAATTATGTACAAAAAAAACTTGCATTCAAAAAGAAAACAATGGAAAACTTTAGATCCTACTAGTCCACTCAATCTTATTTCTTGTTTAGCCAATCACTCCGACAAAGAAGTTTGTTTACATTTGCAGAATATAATGCTGCCTGGTTCTTGTTTACAATGTCACCTGAAAGTGAAAGCAGGAGTTTGCATGGCAGTATTGTAGCCGGCGTCGCAAGGTATTTACATGCAAGATTCTCTAAAGATTCATATGTCCCTTGATGCTTCAACCACCATTTCAGAGGACATGCATCCATGCTGATGACAGGGTTCTGCTCAATAACGATCCAAACAGTGCGGACCAACGCATGTTCGTTTTCATCATCTGAGTCAGATACCACCAGCAGAAGGTTGATTTTGTGTTTTGGTGTTTGGGTTCTGTAGTTTCCGCATCAGAGTGTTGCTCTTTTAAGACTTCTGAAAGCGTGATTCTCACCTCATCCCTCTCAGATTTTAGACTTCACTGCAGATTCTTAAATCTTGAGTCAAGTGCTGTAGCTATCTTTCAAAATTTCACATTGGTATCTTCTTTGCATTTTGTCAGATTTGCAGTGAAAGTGTTCTTAAAACGAACAACATGTGCTGGGTCATCATCCGAGACTGCTATAACATGAAATATATGGCAGAATACAGGTAAAACAGTGCAGGAGACATAAAATTTTCCCCCAAAGAGTTCAGTCACAAACTGAATTAACATGTTATTTTTTAACAAGTGTCATCAGCATGGAAGCATGTCCTCTGGAACAATGGCCGAAGCATGAAGAGGCATATAAATCGTTAGCACATCTGGCACATAAATATCTTGCAACGTCAGCTATAACAGTGTCATGCAAACACCAGTTCATATTTTCAGGTGACATTAAGAAGAGGGCAGCATTATCTCCCAGAAATGTGAGCAAACTTGTTTCTCTTAGCAATTGGTTGAACAAGAAGTAGGACTGAGTAAACTTGCAGGCTCTAAAGTTTTACATTGTTTTGTTTCTGAGTACAGTTATGTAACAAAAAAAACTACATTTGTAAGTTGCACTTCCATGATAGAGATTGCACTACAGCAATTGTTCCCAAACTAGGACTGCTGCTTGTTCAGGGAAAGCCCCTGGCAGTCCAGGCCGGTTTGTTTACTGGCCGTGTCCACAGGTTCAGCCAATCGCAGCTCTCACTGTCCGCAGTTCACCGCTCCAGACCAATGGGAGCTGCAGGAAGCGGCATGGGCCGAGGGACGTGCTGGTCATCCTTCCTGCAGTCCCCATTGGCCTGGAGCTGCGAACCGTGGCCTGTGGGAGCTGCGATCGGCTAGACCTGCGGATATGGCAGGTAAACAAACCAGCCCGGCCCGCCAGGGGCTTTCCCTGAACAAGCGACCGCCCTAGTTTGAGAACCACTGCACTACAGTACTTCTATAAGGTTAATTGAAAAATACTATTTCTTCTGTTTACCATTTTTACAGTGCAAATATTTATGAGAAAACATAATATAAAGTGAGCACTGTACACTTTGTATTCTGTGTTGTAATACAAATCGATATGTTTAAAAATGTAGAAAAACATCCAAAAAAATGTAATGAATTTCAATTGGTATTCTATTGTTTAACAGTGCGATTAAAACTGTGATTAATCACAACTAATTTTTTTAAATCTCATTTAATGTTTTGAGTTTATCGTGTGAGTTAACTGTGATTAGCTGACAGCCCTATTATTGACAAATATTTTGACTCCATTTTGCATACCATTTATGCAAGCTCTGATGTGAAACTGAAATATTTCTGTTTGATGTTTAGTGAATAAGGGAGCAAATAATTTTCTCTACAGGAATTATTTTACTTGAGGGAAAATTTCTTATTTTCTGTGTCACCATAGAAACTATAACTACTTGCCTAAATCATTCTTAATCCCACTATGCATTTAGGTAGGTAATCAATATATTGTTAAAATTAATCTTAGACCCTTAGCACCCAACTTGCATCTGAAAAAGTTTGTACTGTGTCAAAATTACCTTGTACTTTGCACATGCAATTACTTTTTCTCAACAATATTCCTTGTTCAGAGACTATGCAAATACAAGTGATTTTTAATAGTGCTTTGGAAATGCGGTATGCCAGTTTCTTGTTTAAATTTTGGAACAAGGATTCATTAACTCAATGTAACTAGATGCAATTATCAGACAAAATAAATACTATCCTTTGGTTTGAACCAAGAATAGTCTTTGGTACTGTTGCGTACATATCCTGCTAGATTATTATAGTGACATTATGTAACTGACTGCAGTGGATATTTTTCCATTTGCCCACAGAACTTGAGCTAAATTTTAAATTAAAATATCACTAGAAAATTAATTGAAGGGATAGAATGGACTTCAGCAGCCAAGAGGAGGTATGCCTGCATTTCACATTTCAGGTACCTTCTCTGGAAAGTTAGATTGATTCCTTGATCCACAGTCAAAGATTTTCCAAGTATAAAGGGCAAGCAAATAGCCATGAGAACTGAATGTGGAACAGGTAATCTTCTTTCTCACAAATCAACAATCAATTTTAGCAACCAAAAAGTGCAGTAGTTTGCATTTATTTTGTCATTGTTAATCTAAATCCTGGAGTTCTTATCCATTTTTACACATGCAAAACTCCAATTGACTTGGAGTATGGGCTGGATGAATGGACTATAAGGTGGATAGAAAGCTGGCTAGAGCATCGGGCTCAACAAGTAGTGATCAACAGTTCCATGTCTATTGGCAGCCGGTATCAAGCAGGCCGATTTTGTTCAATATCTTTGTTAATGATCTGAAGGATGGCGTGGATTACACACTCAGAAAGTTTTCAGATGACACTAAACTGGGAGGAGTGGTAGATACTCTGGAGGGATAGGATATAGAGGGACCTAGACAAATTAGAGAATTGGGTCAAAGAAACCTGATGAGGTTTAACAAGGACAAGTGCAGAGTCCTGCACTTAGGATGGAAAAATCCCATGTATTGCTACAGACTAGGGACCAAATGGCTAGGCAGCAGTTCTGCAGAAAAGGACCTCAGGGTTACAGTGGATGAGAAGCTGGATATGAGTCAACAGTGTGCCCTTGTTGCCAAGAAGGCTAATGACATTTTGGACTGTATAAGTAGGGGCATTGCCAGCATATCAAGGGACATGATCATTCCCCTCTATTTGACGTTGGTGAGGCCTCATCTGGAGTACTGTGCCCAGTTTTGGGCCCCACACGATCAAGAGGATGTGGAAAAATGGAGAGTCCAGTGCAGGTCAACAAAATGATTAGGGGGCTGGAGCACATGACTTCTGAGGAGATGCTGAGAGGAACTGGGATTGTTTTAGTCTGCAGATGGAGAAGAATTGGGAGGGGGTTTTATAGCTGCTTTCACACCCTGAAAGGGTTCCAAGAGGATGGATCTAGACTGTTCTCAGTGGTACCAGATGACAGAACAAGGATGATGGTCCTCAAGTTGCACTGGCGGAGGTTAGTTGATATTAGAAAAAACTTTTTCACTAGAGTATGGTGAAGCACGGAATGGGGTTACCTAGGTGGGTGGAATCTCTCCTAGAGGTTAAGGTCAGGCTTGACAAAGCCCTGGCTGGGATGATTTAGTTGGGGATTGGTCCTGCTTTGAGCAGAGGGTTGGACTAGATGACCTCCTGAAGTCCCTTCCAACCCTGATATTCTATTCTATTCTATTCTAGTCTATTCTATTCTAATTCAAGGGTTTTTTGACATAAAGGGACTCAGTAAGAACTTCAGGATTTCAATCTTTTAAAACACCCAGAAAGAATAGTATATTTTTTCCCAAGGAAAAATTGAAACATTAGTTATAAAATAATGTCCTTAAAACACAATACAATGTGAGCATTAGTAGATAAAAGACTAGGATAAAGTGTTTTATATTGGCCAGCCCCAGTATTAAAGGGTAGGTGTTTCTTACTAAGGGACAAAAGGTAGGATTTTCAAAAGTACCTAAGTGACTTTGGAAAACAAATCCCAGTCACTGGGACTTCATCTCCTAAATCATATAGGGATTTTTTGAAACTGTCCCTGACTGCCCTCTGAACAGGCGCATATTGATAATGCTACAGATTGTAGCCAGCCTCTGCAAGGAGAGATGAGAGGATACAAAAAATATTTCCTATACATACTCCCTTAACAGGGCACAGCCACAACTGCATTTTTTGAGTATTTCTGAGGCCTGGTCTACATGGGGCGGGGGGGAGGGGGGATCAATCTAAGTTATGCAACTTCTAAGTCGACATACTTAGACGTTCTCACAGTAGTGTCTTCACTGCGGTGAGTCAACTGCTGCCGCTCCCCCGTTAACTCTGCCTGCGCCTCTCACGGTGGAGGAGCACAGGAGTCGATGGGAGAGCACGCGATAAATCAACCCCCGCTGGATCGATTGCTGCCCGCCGATGCGGCGGGTAGTATAGACATACCCTGTTTTGTAAGGAATGCTTCTGGCTAGCACTTCTAGTGACATCACTAACCAAAATAAGGGTGGTTGGAAGGCAGTGAGGTCACAGTTCCATTCCACTCAATAATAGCCAGGTTAGACAGGGCTGGCTTCAAAGGGTCATATGCTGGTAAATATGTTGCCCCCTGTATTCCTGGAAGCTCTGGGAAGCATTGGGCTACCATGCCTTCCAGAGGATCAGTTGGGGCAGCCTATCTCCACACCATCTATAATGCAGGCTTATTATATGAAGGTACAAGCGAGCCTTTTAATGTACACTTGTATTCAGGATAGCTGAAGCCTCTTCTAACAGCCATATCGATTTTATAATTTGTTTTGTAGTTCATCTCTAAAAGTTCCCTATCACATATTATGCATTTACCGCAGTGCAGTATACTCCTGTTTACCATCTCGTAGCTGATGTAGGTATGGCAAATTACACTTACACTCAGAATGCAGTGTCATAGCCCAGATCTATATAAATATTCTCAGCATCAGATATATGATATACTGTACTCGGTTTGCTCCACTTTTGTGAACTATAGGTACTCGCTGGAGCTGCCAAATAAAATGTTAAAGAGTAGTGTCTATGTAGAAGTTTTCATTTATGTTTCAGAGTAACAGCCATATTTTACAGTAGGCTACATTGACTGTTAATTTGGGCCCAATATGCAAGTATATTACTTTGCAAATATCACTTAAAACAAAGAGCAATATGGCCTTCTATTCTGCTGCATCATGAAGCATCCATTTCGCAGAACTTCATCTGTTTACATCATGCTGCACTGACTTGCATCAAGCCAGAAATTCATATGTAAGATACACGGCCTACATAAGTGTAAATTTTCACATTTTCTTCCTTTTTTCAGGTACAAAGTAAAACCACAGATTTGCTCCTGTATTTTGTATGTGAAGTTTTCTGGCTCAGAGATAAGCATTCAGGGCTGCCCGGGGTCCTTCACTTTCTCCAGGGGCTCCGGAAAACTCTCGGGGGGCCCAGGCGCCCGGAGCTTCTTCCGCTCCGGGTCTTCGGCAGTTGGGGGTCCTGCCACCAAATTACCGCCGAAGTAGGGGCCTGCCACTGCCGAAGACCCCAGGCTCCCTGAATCCTCTGGGCGGCCCTGTAAGTATTTGGTCTCTTGTCATATTATGGTGCAAATTAGATGGTTTAGAGGCACTGAAACTCAGATTTGCATCCTCAATCCGTTCTTGAACAATGGAAGTAAAAGAAGTATGGGCTTCTAATCAGGTTCAATGTACCTCTATGCGTGTGCCTACCTTGATCAATACTATACATTTCCAGAGTTACTTTGAATTTATCCAGGCACACCATACTACAGCCCAAAGGAATTTTGTGACTCAGGCCTAGACAACACTTAATAAAGTAGGAGTTTATGGTATGTGTGTATTATAAGGCCCTGATCCTTCAATTAGATCCTTGTGTACTCCTGCAACACAACTGAGATGCACCTGAGTCTTAGTCCAGTAAGGACATTTTTAACAAATTTCATGCTATTACTTTCAATATTTTTTTAGTTTCTTTATAAAAGTGGAGTGTAAAATATAATAATGGTTTAACTGAAAATGCAGTATGTTTATCAGAAGAGAATCGCTTGGGTTGTGTCCATTACTAATAGACATATATCCTGTTTATTATTCAACACATTATTGGTCCTGCTAGTGAAGGCAGGGGGCTGGACTCCATGACCTTTTGGGATCCCTTCCAGTTCTATGAGATAGGTATATCTCCATATATTATTACACTTATTCAATTAGGGTCTCAGTGCCTACAGTGGTGTGATATGTGAACTGATGAAGCTCCATATAGCAGATAGTTAACACACTGGATTCATTTTAAGTTGCAGTTCTAGTGTATTGTATTTAAATTGTAGGTACTGAAATCAAAGCAATGAGCAACATGGCAAATGCACTGCAAACATATGCATTGTTACGTGTAACATGTTACACTTCATTTTAATTAGGCACTCAATTCAGACCCTTCCTTACATTGAGTAGACTGAGCACATAAATATGGTGCAGTGTTTAGCACACAGTAGATTTGAGTGTGTGATGACCTGGTAACTGTAGGGCAGTTAGCCTGTCATGAGTCCCGGAAAAATAATGGAAAGCTTATACAGAATTCAATTAATAAAGAATTAAAGCACAGTTTTTAGGGAAAACAGATATGATCAAACAAATATGTTATTCTTTGAGATCAAAAATTTGTTTCATAAAGATAATTAGGTAGATATAATATAATTAGACTTTTATAAGGCATTTGACTCAGTACCATATGACATTCTCATGAAAAAATAGCACTGTACAACATCAATAAAGCGCATGTCAAAGAATTAAGCAATTAGCAATTACGAATTGGCTAAATGACAAATCTCAAAAACAGGGCCGCCCAGAGGTGGGGTCAAGTGGGGCAATTTGTCCCAGACCCTGGGCCCCGCAGGGGCCCCCACGAGAGTTTTTCGGGGGCTCTGGAGCAGGGTCCTTCACTTGCTCCGGGGGCCCCAGAAAACATTCATGAGGCCCGGGCCCCCGAAGCTTCTTCTGCTCCCAGTCCTTGCTGGCGAGGGGTCCTTGTGCCGAAGCGGGACCCACCGCTGAAGTGCAGCCGGGTCTCTGGTGGTAATTCAGCAGTGGGGAGCCCTTCCATTTTGGGACCCGCCGCCGAAGTGCCCCGAAGACCCACGACGAGGACCCCCACCACCGAATTACAGCCGAAGACGCGGCTGCACTTTGGCAGCGGGTCCCGCTTTGGTGGTAATTTGGTGACGCGGGGCCCCTGCCGAGGTCTTGGGGGCACTTCGGTGATGAGTCTCAGCACAGAAGGACCCCCTGCTGCTGAAGACCCCAGGCTCCTGGAATCCTCTGGGCGGCCCTGCTCAAAAATAGTCATCAACAGAGAGTCATCATCAAATAATATAATTGTAACCCTTCTGCCCCTCTGAGTTGGCAGCAACAAGGGCCGGGTTCAGTATCCAGGGGTTTCGTTTCAGTAACACAATGCATAACCGGCTCGAGCCCCCACCCAGTGACCTGGGACACTTACATACTGCACCCCCCTGAGTGCCTCTAGGAGGCAATACTTCCCCTCTCGCAAGCCACGCGGAGTCTGAAAGTTGTAACAAAATAAACTTTTTTAATAAAGCGAAGGGAATCAATGCCAGGCATCCCATTGGAGAATACACCCAACAGGGGGGCTTATAACACAACCCATGAACAATAAACCCACCTCCAGCTACATTTGCCAATGTCTTTCCCCCTTAGGTCTTAATGTCCAAATCACCCCATAGTTCCAACAACCCAAAAGTCTCTGGTCTAGTGCCACCCCAGCCCATTCCAAGAGTTTTTATCTGTTAGATGCCTTCCCCCCCGCCAGCCTCGGTGGCAAATGGGGCGCGAAGTCCCACCAGACGAGCTATTAAGGGCACTCTTACTGTGGGCCAGGGCCAACTGCTCCGCCCTCTCCATGAAGTTTCTTGCTGCAGCCTTTAAAACCACCACCAGCTTCCACCGAACACCAGCCTGCACTGCTTCTCCACGCCTCCCCTGCAAACCGCTTCACTCTCTCACTGCTGTCCATGGGCTGCCTCCAACATGCTGCAACTGCTCCGCTGCCAGCCACTTACAATAGCTTCAGACTCCCCCATAGTTAACACAGAACTCAGTGATCTCAGTTCAGCTCTTTCAGTGATTCAGCTCTTAGTAGGGAGCCCTGGTGCTGGTGCACCATTGGTCCAATGAATTCAGTTCAGCAGTCTCTAGATGGACTCCTAATGGAATCAAAATTAGCTCTACTCTTTAACAGTGAAGAGAGGAAGATGTGCAGTGTGCCATGTTCCAGGCCCTCAAAAGGGACCCATAGCATCAGGTACACACACCAGTCCCCAGCCTCTCTCAATTCATAGCGTTTTGGAACCCATGTCCCATGTTTAGCAAGTACCACCCAACTGAGATTGAGTCATTTCTGTCACAAAGCAGTCCCACAGCTCCCTATTCACACAATCAGGGTGACAAACCTTTTTTCTTTCCTCCTGCCCCAATAACAAAGAAATTGGGGATTCAAGCGCTGTTAAAATCACCATCCCAAGCTGCTGTGGGGTTATGCTAAGTGGGGGAGTGGATGCCAATGCATTCTTAAAATTCTTTCCACATTCTCTACAATTCACCACCAGATGTCAGCTCATCCTGACTCTGCTTACATAATAATAATAATTGGAGATACACCAATTTCCTAGAACTGGAAGGGACCTTGAAAGGTCATTGAGTCCAGTCCCCTGCCTTCACTAGCAGGACCAAGTTTTGCCCCAGACCCCTAAGTGGCCCCCTCAAGGATTGAACTCACAATCCTGGGTTTAGTAGGTCAATGCTCAAACCACTGAACTATCCCTCCCCCCTGGTGTGTCTAGAGGGGTTTTGAAGGGATCAGTACCAGGCTCAATATTGTTCAACATTTTATTAATAATCTGGAATTGAAGATAAAATCATCCCTAATAAAATTTGGAGGTGCCACAGACATTGGTGGAATGGTAAAAAATGATGAAGGTGTGGCAATCCTACAGCTAGATCGACATCACTTGGTAAATTGAACCTATAGTTCTAATACAGCCAAATGCAAAGTTATACATTTAGGAAAAAGGAATGGAGGCCATACCTATAGAAGAGATATTGTAAGTTGGAAAGCAGCAACTCTGAAAAAGATCTAGGGGTCACAGTGGACAAGCAATGCAACATGAGCTCCCAGTGCAGTGCTGTAGTAAAAGGGGTTAATGTGGTCCCTGGATGTATAAATAGGAAAAGGTAAGGAAGTGATTTTATCTCTGTATATGACATTGGACTGGAATACTACATAAAGATCTGGTGTCCACATTTTTAAAAGGATGTTGAAAAGTTGGAGAAGGTGCAGAAAAGAACTACAAAAAATGATTTTAAGGATAGAGAAAATGTCTTACAATTAGAGATTTGGAGTGCTCAATCTGTGCAGTTTTTTTTTAATAAAATTGAGATTACTTGATTACAGTGGATAAGTACCTTCATGAGGAGAAAATACTGGGTACTAAAGGGCTCTTTAATCTAGTCGATGAAAGCATAACAAGAACCAGTGATTGGAAGCAAAATCCAGGCAAATTTGAAGAAGAAATAAGGCACAATTTTTTAACCGTGAGAGTGGTTAACCATTTGAACAAACTACCAAGGGAAGTGGGGGATTCTCCATCTCATGATGTCTTCAGATCAAGACTGGATGCCTTTCTGGAATATATGTTTCAAACACAGACACAAGTTATTGGATTCAGTACAGGGAAAACTGAGAAAATGTAAAGACCTGGATGACTAGATGATCTGGACTTAAACTGTATGAATCTATGGATATGATGCTTGGAATATATTGTAAATACCTTTCCTATATTTATTCATGACAAGTATATCAAGCAATCAAATTAACTATAGCATACTTCTATTGAGGAGTTATTGTTTCATTTGCATGTGCAGCAAAAAAAAATCTGGATAAACAGCAGAACAGGCATAGAACAAAGGGAGGAGAGAGAGAGCAACAAATACATCTTTTATAATGTCACACATACCTATGCTCCATGCACTGATAGATAAATTATTGGTAAATATGATAAGTATCTGACCAGGAACAAAAATGCCAAATTAATAATGCATCCCATTCCATTCATTCCTAGTCTAGATATGTATACTAGATACAGATGTTTTACATGTGAATTTGCAGCTGGTGTAAGGTTCTAGATGGACATCACTGAAGAGTGCAGTCTTCTTTTTTGGCTTGATCTTTAGTGACACTAGCTATGGGTCTCTCCTGTTTACTACTAGTTGCAGATAGTTAACACTTCTCAGGGTCAGACCCATTGGGCATAGAACTAGTTCTCCATGGGCAATGACATTGCAGGCTTTATCACCCTGCCTGTACCCAAACGAAATGTGTTCCATTTCTAGCCAGGAGGAGCACTTTTAGAGGTGTAAGAATACAAGTTAGTCTCCATGTCCATTCATACTTTGACCTCTCCTGAGATGGTCAAGAACAACAATAATAAATATTTAGCAGTTGTATAATATTTTATGGCCTAATCATCAGAGGTGGGTGAAAATGTGTTTTAACCTGGGTGGACCAGATGCAACCAATTTATGTTGTTCATGAGGGTGTTATGACAGACAGAGAACACCAGGTCACAGGTAAATGTTTTCCGTGCCCCCATGCCAAAAGTTGGGAAGAAGTAAAATAGGTGGTACTACCATTAGGTCTAAGCCACCAGAGTATCCTCCCACACTATGGTAATCCTCTCTCAACTGCTTTTGGCAGGTCTATATCAGCAATGCCGCCCAAAGCAGCAGCCCAGGATCTGACCTTATCTTTTCAAAGATCTGTATGAATTTTAACTAAGGTTTCATTTTGTGATGGTGGCAACTATCTACTAGGAACTGGATTGATATTACAATTCATTCCTCATAGCCCAGTGAGCATCTGTTCAATGGTCATAAATCTTAGTCAATACTGAGCTGTTCTGGAACTGAACCAGTGAAAGAAGAGTAAATAGCTCTATATAATGCCAGATAACGCACTTTCAATCAGGTTCATACAACTAGAATATTGTATTTATATCTAACATTTAGGGATTTTTTTAAATGTCTATTGTTAATACACTGCTTAGAAGCAAAGAACCATGAAAAATATGACAAGCTTTCAGAATCTCTATTAAGTCTAATGGATGATTCAGAGTAAAATGGATGGGATAGCACTTCGTGGGCACTGAATTAATACAGAGAATACAAGTTTACTACAAGCCCATTTTACTCACATAGTTAAGCGTTCTTAAATCTGCTGGGGCAAAAAGATTCATGATATATACACTTTCAATGTTTCTGGCTAACACCTGCAGTTTCCCTGTATGTGGAACAGGGACAGGATATAACTCTTAGTACTTTCAACTCATCAAACTCATTCTGCTCCTAGTTCAACATAGTAAATCAAGACTGAAACAACTGGGTCTTATCTTGCTCTCAGAATATCACTTTAGCTAGAACAGATTTGAGACCATTACCATCAGTGGAGTTGCTCTGAATTTACGCTGATGCAATTGAGAGCTGAATTGGTCTAACTATGTTTAAAACTTCAGCACTTTGGAAACAGAAGTGAAGAAGTTCTTCTTAAGAGTGAAAAGATGAGTGCATATTATATACAGAGCAGGTGCATTTTGCCTATTCGTAGGCATTGCACAGCACATACACAATACTACAACCACTGAGAAATGATCATACATTTTAATAAAGTGAAGTCATAATACTTTGCCTTTGTATCAAATATTTCATGCACAGATGGCCAAATCACATCACATGGGATGAAGACTGTGCATCCTTTTGAATATACAGTTGTTGGTTGCTTTTCCTATGTCTGCATTAGATTATAGTAGCAAAATGGAGTTTATAGTAATAAAATGGAGTAAAGTGCAGGATATAAGGTATTATGCAAACCCAAAACACCAGATTATTAGGCAAATTATAGTGCACCTTGCAAATGAGTTTCCTCAGACCTAAGATACATATGTGTGAACTTCAAAGATCAGGAAATAGCTGCTGATATTACAGCAAGTTCTGCTTATTAAATACACTGATACTATCATGTAAACCTTTTTCCTTAGAGAGTTATGCTCAGAATTCATATCCTCCCTTACAGCACATATGATTATTTGACCTGCAGGTTATATTATCACTGAGGTTTTGCCAAAGGGGATGTGAGGGGAAAAGTACAAATGAGTCCAGATATTTTTTTCAACCTGTTTTGTCAAAGGTTCTTGTAACACTTGTCACTTGTTTGAACTACAGATGGCCAGTGTAGCAACAGCCTTTTATCATGGAACTCACAGGAGAATATCAATACCTAGTGTAATCCCTTAAAGACATCCAAGAGATACTGAATAGCTACACTATTATTTACATCTCACCAGATAAGAGACACTGAGCTAGAGAAATGTGTATCTTGTTACTTTCTATTTTTTGCTCCCGGAATGCTGCATGCTGTCACAATCCTGTCCATTTTTCTTTCATGGGGATACTAGTTAATTGGTTCCCTTCAAATTCTGCCACATTGCAGTAAAATTGTACTTAATAAGATTGGCTTGGAAGACTATGCCTCACAGTTCCTAAAGGCCCAGAATAGACTATTGTTAGTGGTTTGAACATATCCTAGAAATGTTAACATATTGTAAAGTTTATTGAAGCCAGCCTAGGGGATATGGAAAGCAATATAGATGAGGTGTTTTAATCTCTTAAGCGTCTTTCAAAATCTCAGTGTTAGCACATAAATTTAAGAGTGTGAAGTTGACCATCAAATGTCAAACTACTCTGAACAGAATTTTCCATTTGCCTTTTTTTTATCTTTCCTATCTATAAATATCCTTTCCTTGGTTTTGGATGAAAAAGTTAAGAGTGAGAGGAAAGGCGAGTACAGTATGTGCTTAGAAGAGTGCAGTGGTTATTTTGTTGCCTAGGAAAATCATAACTAGAGGTAGGTGTGCAGCATTCTGCCTGTGCACTTTAAAATTGGCTTCAAATTGTGTGTTATCTGACTTGTCAATTACCCGTTAAGAGTCAGTGGTGGAACATGTTCTTAACTCACTTGAATAAATTACAGCTATTAAACCCCGTCTCCCATCTTCCCTCTCCAGGCTAATTAGAAAAGCTCAGTCACTGGAGCCTTTCTTTTCACATTACCCCTTTTGTCTGATACTCCCATCATCGTCGGAAAACTCAAGAGACTTTCACCTTGACTTCATCTCTTTCATTCCTTGTATTAGTCACATCTGCCTGGCCTCAGGAGTTTGGCCTGAGGCTTTGTGAGGATTTCTCAGACTATTAGGGTGACTAACTGTGACATTATTTGATTAAAATATGATCATGTAGATCATTGTTTCTATCACTGTTATATAATTGTAACAAATCTTGTACAAAGTATGTCAAGTAAGGTGTCTATGGAAAGGTTATGATTTGCTGAATATGATTATGCTATTTGTATGCATGTATCATTTTTATCTGAAGTTATGAATACTAACTATGTACCTGTTTTTTAAATGTTTGCTCATATGGTAACACCCACAAGATTTTTAGCCTACACATCATGAAGGGACTATTCATGTTAAATGGCCGATCAAAGAACACTTAACACACAATGGACCATGGACGATGCCCATCTACACTTAATGGACTTTCCTGAGAACGTTCTAACTAGAGTATAGGTAATGGCCTCTGCTATGACTAAGCAAAGTCTGCATGGACATGTGACTTACCCATGTGACTCCAAACACCATCTTGTTACCTGTAATTTTCCACAGACTAAAACAATGGGTTTCTCTTCACTTGGCAAAAGCTATAAAAGGCCCTGGAAACATCTCCTTTTTGCCTTTTTCTTGCTCAAACCTCTGGACTAAGAACTTATACTAATGAGAGCATTCTAACCAATGGACTGAGGACCTTCCAATGATTTGGAAGCAACCAGAGACTTAAAAAGCTATCTGTTTGTTCCATCATTGCTACAAGCCTGATCCAAGAACTTTGCAATTATTATATGTATTTGATTCCTTTAATCAATTTTAACTCTCACTTTTCTTTCTTTCTTCTTTGTAAATAAATCTCTAGATATTAGATACTAAAGGATTGGCAAGAGCATGATTACTGGGTAAGATCTTAGTTTTATACTGACATGGGTATGTGGCTGGTCCTTTGGGATCAGAAGAACTCTTTGATGTAATTGGTTTTAAATAACCACCATCATTCAGCCTAGTTTCTGGGGGCTGAATCCAGGACTGGAATACCTAAGGAGGCTGCATTTTTGACTTCATGTTAGTCACTGTGGTGAGACAGAAGTTTACTTTTGTTGCTAGTTCATTCTCATGGAAGAATAATCAGTAGTTTTGAGGTGTATCTGCCCTTTTTCCCAGCAGCTTGTCCTGAATTTGGTATTCTCATTTGCGACCCATGGAGGCACTGGGACACTAACTCCAAAATCTCAGGACTCACATTGAACCAGTTTTCATGGTTGCCACACATGCCATACTGATAGTTATTGTAAAACTGACAGTGAAGTTGAGTAGGACAGAGGTGATGGAATAGTTCTGGAGCTCCAATTAGGAAAAAAATAGTCATAATTATTCTTATTTGATAGGCAATATAACATCAGAATGAAATGTAAATCAGAAGGAGCACTGGCAGGAAGATGGTCCATATGACCCGTCAAGCCTTTTCTATCATCTTCTAATTAGGTGAGTGGTAGCTGCTCAGAAACAAGAAAGTGAAGGGAGAATCACATCTCAAAAGAGGAAGCCAAGAAAAATAATCTAATCCAACAGTTTCCCAAACTTTATTGGTTCACATAACACCTTCTTAAAAATTGTTGTGAGGTGAACTGATGGAACATGAAGCTCTTGTACACATACCAGAGTTTGGGAACCCCTGATCTGGACACTTCACTGACCTTCATCTAACAAGTTAATAGGCAAGTCAAAAGAGTGGTCCAAATAGCAAATTAAAAGGACCCCAATAAGTGGAATCTGAGAATTTAGCTCATCCCTTCCCACCAATGTAGAATTGTTCCCTTCCATTTATCTACCATTCCCTTGTCAAATCTTGCTGTAATTGATTCAAGGAAATATGGCTTCCAAACATTCCCATGGAAAACTACTGCATTCCCAAAGCCAATAGGACTCATCAGGCCATTATATTCATGATAAATATAAATATGGTAAATTCTAATTAAATCCTTTCATCCTTTTGTGTTTACATCCTTCAAGTGACATAAATGGCTTTCACATCCCCACATAGTCTTTCATGGGCAAAATTCATACTATCAAGCTCATTTGATCTTCCTCAATACTATAAATCCAGTGTCACCAACCCCTTACTCCTTTTTAGTGTTCTCCCACCAGTTTTTAAACAAACCTTTACAATGCAGGTATACAGAACTGGGAGCTCATGACTAGTTAGTCATGAAGAAATGTCTACAGTGTTTATTTGCACTGATCAGTGAAGTGGCTTAATAATGAGGGTTTTTGCTTTTTAGTTTGCTAAAATTTGAAATGAATGATATCTAATAAACTAACTGGGTGGAAAAATAGCACTGTGAGCATTTGGAATATTTGCTTCTTAACATTTTCAAGAGGCTTCTTTTTTTTCTTTTTTTTTTCAATTTAGTCTGTGTAGCTGTTTTCAGTTGATAAAACAACAACAGAAACTCTTTTATCACAGTGGGGAGTTTACCTCTCCCTTCAGATTTTGAGCAATAACAACTCTGTGGGGTAATAATTATTCCAGATCCAGTGTACCATGTAAATTAATCTATTGCTTTAGTAGTACTGTTCCAAAAGCAATGCTGATGGTGAATGCTCAGAATGAGCAAATTAATTAGCCAAACTGTGAAATCAAATAAATCTCACAGCAGTGACCTCTGTGTCACTGAATAAAGAAAGACATTAAATTCCTATAGTCGCTTTAGCTGAAGTAAAACCAGAACTATCCCAATATAAATGATGATGACTTAGGGCTGAATACAGCCCATGATGATATATTTTACATAGTAAGGAAAGGAGAATTTTAAGGAGGGTAAAGTCAGCACACAGGCATCAGCATGTGGGTGTACAGATAGTGCTCAGAAATGCAGTAGCCAATATGTACTACCACTGTAATGACCCAAGCAGCTTGATAACATGGGTTGTGGAATGCAAAAAAAGGAACATGGTTAGCTCAAACTCCTGAGAGCATGTCTGATTTTGTCTACCATATAATGAATGCAAGGTAGTTCCGTTAGGCTTGAGTCTTTTGCTTCTGAAGACAGTAGGAATAAACAGTGCCCTTTTCTGGGCATCTCTAGCAATGTTCACTGACCTTTTGGCCTATGTCAAAAGTTTGATGCTGAGCATTCACAAACAAGTGCCAAAGATTTAGTCAGATCTCTATCGTTGTGGATGAATGTCAAAGGGAACAGGAGGAGGTTGTTGACTATAGTTATGGACTTAGTGGCCGGGAGAGTCTTTAGCTGGAAAAAGAGTCTTGTAAAAATGGCATTGTGGGGTTCCATGTCAATTGTCAGAAAGTCACTCATTTCTATATTAAATGTGATCAGTTTACAAGTAAAAAAATGTTTTTTAGTTTGGAAACTCTATCTAAAGTTACTGGAGTTATTGGCATGTCAAGCTGTTTTCTTTCTTTGTTTCTCAGGCATTATCCCCATTAATAAAGTTTCTGCAGATCAAATTAGGCATCAGTTATTCCTTGGCAACCCCAATGATTTCAGACTACGTCATCAGTGACAACTGGGAAAAAGTGCTGCCTTCAATTGATCTACATAGGAAGTGACTGATAGGTGCTTAGTGAGAATTTATATGGATGATGCACAAGGTGCGAAAGATTCCATTGAGGCCTGGTCTACACTACACTGTTAAACCGATTTTAACAGCGTTAAATCGATTTAACACTGCACCAGTCCACACTACACTGCTCTTTATATCGATTTAAAGGGCTCTTTAAATCGATTTCTGTACTCCTACAAAACGAGAGGAGTAATGCTAAAATCGATATTACTATATCGGATTAGGGTTAGTGTGGACGCAAATCAACGTTATTGGCCTCATTATTTTACAGTAGCTACCCACAGTGCACCGCTCCAGAAATCGACGCTAGCCTCGGACCATGGATGCACACCACCAAATTAATGTGCCTAGTGTGGACACGCACAATCGACTTTATGATATCTGTTTTATAAAATCGGTTTAAGCTAAATCAAATTTATCCTGTAGTGTAGACGTAGCCTGAGTTATAGATGTGTTGGCTCTGCAGGCCTGCTAAGCAGTAAAGATCATTTTGGCGGGAGGTCACCAACAAAAGAGGATATGTCACAGGTCGTGTTTGTGTGGTCATTTTTCATGGTGGAAGTGCACTTTCAAGAGTAATAAACTCCAGGGTCAGTATTTCCTGGACAGAGTACTCCTGGGTCATTAACCCAGGTGGTCATTAACTGCCAGGAACTGAATGACTCAAAGGTCTATATTTCTAATCTAAATTGTGAGTATATATTTACTGCAAAAATAAATAAATGCACGAAAATTAAATGTGGTGAAACTTCTGTGCTGAGAAATGAAGTTGAAGGCTGGCACAGAGTGTAATTCAGCACAGGACTTGGCAGCACTTGGAAGACAAAACCCAATACAGAACCCAGCAGGGAAGTAGTACTTCATTCTCAACATTCCATTAGGTTTATAATATAGATTCTTTAAGCATCAAAGATTTTTTTTCCATTAAAAGGAAGACTGTTCCTTTTTAAGGAATTTGTTGATGATAATTTTCCTTTGGAGGCTTAATTTGTACTACTTTTTCTTAGAACAGAGTTCAGGCACTTTCTTGTGTAGCTTTATTTAATCTCTCACAAGACCCTTCTTTGTTTGGGACTTGTAAACTCATAACAGAGTGAGATGCAGTCTATGGCATGAGCAGAGTAGTTGGATCAAAAAAATCCTGTGTTTAAATCCTGGCAAATCATTTAAATTACCTTCCTCAGTTTTCCTATCTATAAAATGGGGATAAATATTACTTGCATAATTATTTCCCAGGGTAATATGAGGATTAATTTACTAATAATTAGAAAACACTTTGAAAATTAAAGATCATATATAAGTGCTATTATCACATACATATTTTGAACATTAGACTGAAAGAGTGCTTATTTAGATGCAGAGGAGTAAATCCAGAGTAATCCCAGTTCATGTTCTGTTGATGACTACTCAGCTAAATATCTTCTGAGGTTGAACATCTAGAGCATCATCCTGTTCCTGTGGAAGTCAATGGAAAGACTGCTTCTCACTTCACTCAGCACAGAAAAGCTTTTTTTTTTCAGGGACAGCTGTGGGCAATTAGCTGTCTGTCCATGGCACAAATATTCTCATGGTGTCTGATAAAGCAAATTTGCCATGTTTGGGTCCACTTTGGCATAGTTCCATCCCAAACCATTTCCCTAGCTTTTTAATTTCAAAGCTTGCCCTGAATGTTCTTCCCAAAGTGTGGCATGTTTTTGATTTTCCTTTCCAGAATGATTGCTGAAATGAAGTAATTGTGAATATATACTACTAAATATTATTTCAGTATCTCATTTAAGTATATACAGCTTGTTTCTCCTTTTGTTTGTTCCAGTACGACTCCATTTATTTACTCTTGATTCGCACCAACCTCAGGGAAGGAGAAACAAGACCACAAAGGGTTAACCAGGACAGTGGGTTCTTCACAGGAGCATAATTTTAGAGCTAGTCGGGAACCAGAATTTCCCTTTCATAGAAAATCCTGACATTTCAAAACATATATTGTTGTGAATTGGAGTCAGAAGCCAACATTTTAAAATTTCCCACAAAACAAAATGTATGAAACATTTCAATTCAGGCCCATTGAAATGTTTCATTTTGATCATGTCACATCATTTTCTTTCAATAATGTCAAATAATTTTATTTTGATAAGGTGAAAACAATTTGTTTCAATTTGACTTTCTCATTTCTACTTCTATTGTTTAGACTTTTATATTAGAAATATTATATGGACTCTATAACATTAAATATAATATACAACCATATAATATATTAAATTTAATAGTTAAATATAATATGCAAGTCTAAGCAAAATTAATTGAAATTATAAAGTCAAAAAAATTCAGTAGAGCAGGCGGACTAGAATCTAAGTCTCCCAGGTGAGTGCTGTAACTATCAGACTACAGAGTCATTCTCATGCTTGCTTTCTATCTAGCCAAATGATTCTTTTATTATATATCCAGAGTGCAACAGTTTCAACAATTACATGCTTTTATTTGCAGTTAGTGCAAACAAAAATAACAAGCCTACTCATTTCATCCCTACTGCGATTTCCTCTGGGCTAATTAAAGTGTATTCTACTGATACCTCAACTGTGCAACTACAGGGGATTGAAAGATTTAAAGAGACAAATGCCAAATCAGTGCTGTGGTCTCCATAATGGATTGTTTTTGAAAACAGGACTGAAGAGGTATTCATTAACATTATGACTGAGAAATTTCTGTAAAACTTGTAATAATAGATTTACTATCATCACAGATATACAGAATGAGTACCCCACCCCACACCTTTAAGCAGGGGAGGGGAGTAGTATTTGATTGGCTAGCTGAATGGAAGGAACAGTGCTTTATGGTTGGGACAGCTGGGTTGCTGACTCATCCCCTAGGAATTCAGGTTTTAAAAGGGGCAAGCCTGCCTTTTAAGACTCTTTTACACGGAGCAGTCTGAAGCATCAGGCAGTCAGTCAGTTGGCATTAATATGTTGTGATTCCATTCAATGGAGACAGTAGTGTGGATCTGTGTGCATAGGATTGTTTTTCTGATGCACATAAGCAGACGTCCTAGTGGCGTTAACAGTTGGGAACCAGGGTCCAGTGATGGGGCGAGTTTGTGTTGGCATGGAAAGAACAGCATGTTATTGGACCAGCTCATCCCACTGCTGTGTGCCCAGGGGCCCATCAGCAGTCATTAATATGATGTGGCACATGTTGGAGAACAGTATTTGGGAATGTGTAAAGGGGTTCCATTACTGCCCAGAACAAGAAGGGACTTGATGCAGGTCCGTGTTGTCGGACATGCATTAACAACACAGGGTCTGGCTCAGAATCCTGTGACACCACCTGCGGGGACAAGGCTCGACAGATTCTAACAGGGGAGTGACCAAATCCCTTCGGGTTATAAAAGGCTCAGCAATTTGGGCATCCTGGGGCACCACATTATTCAGGGAGGATGAGGTTCCCCTGTAAAGCCTCAGAGCCCATTTGTTTTGGCCAATATAAAAGAGGGACAGCAAGAAATGTCTGGGAACCTGACTGAGTTTAGGGGGTGTGAGGGAGGCAGCCAAGCTAATTGCTAGCGCCTCCTTGTGGTGGATGTCCACTGCAGGTACTCCATAGGAAAGGTATACAGTGACCAGATAAATGGCTTGGAAAAGGACTTACAAAGAGGTGTTTGGTAAAGGAATAAACAGAGGGAGGTTGGGGACTTCTATGATTTGTACAACAGGGAGCCAACCTCCCATTCTGATAGCTCAACTTTAAGCCTCCTGCCAGAGGGTGGATGGTAGGGTCCCAGCAATGGATTTACTGGAGGGACTTGGATGGAAAAAGAGGGGGAGCTGGTAAAAGCCCCCACTGCGACTACAGAATAAACATGGAGTTACCTGCACTGTACACTTTTATCTGCCCAGACATCTAATAACAAAGTTGTGGCCTAATTAAACCCATGTCAAATGTCTCCTGTCCTTTTGGTATAGACAATAGGCTTTGTCACTCTGAATAAGGAATTAGGACCAAATTAATCCCTGATATAACTCATTCAATGTACAGTACACTTCTGAACTATTGGTATAACTCTGATGCAGTGCCATGCATACTATTATGATTGATATCTCTACTACTGCATTGCGATATCAGCAGTGTGTGGGGGTGGGGATATGCAAATAGTTTGTTTTTAATCAGAGTGGATGTTTTACTTTAAATATGTTAAATGATTAATGATTATCCAAACCATGATACATGATATGACATCTATTTTAGATACAATGTAAATGTCTACAATGGTCAGAAAAATGACTAGTTAAAATTGTCACCACCTTATCCAACAGATTTGTAAAATGAGCTCATTCTCATTTAGGCACCTAAAGGAAATGGCCAGATTTTCAGAAGCAAGAACAGTGGGAGCTGCTGGTTGGTGAGTCCTGTTGAAAATCTGTCTACTTTACTTAAGTTCCTAAATGGGAAAATTACCCTTTTAAAAAAAATCTGGATTATTAAGCCAACTTCAATTAAGTTTTTTTACACTGACATTTGCATTTTTAAGTAGCATGAATAGGAAATTCTCTCTATACCAAGGTTATGTCTATACTACCCGCCGGATTGGTGGGTAGTGTTCTATGTATCGGGGATCGACACCCGTACTTCACCGTGGCAGGAGGAGTAAGCAGAGTCGACGGGGGAGCCGCGGCAGTCGACTCACCTGGCCATGAGGACAGCCAGGTAAGTCGAAGTAAGATACTTCAACTTCAGCTATGTGAATGCCATAGCTGAAGTTACGTTTCTTAGTTCGAACCCCCATGCTAGTGTAGCCCAGGTCCAACATGAGGATGGTATTTTTCTTTTCTATTTCTAGAACTTCTTGCTGATGAGACTTTTATGCCGAAGTTTAGTGCATATTAATTTTTACAACCTTTAAAGCTAGAATGGATATGCTAACAGTCTCGGATCCCTAATTAGAACTGTACTATCATTCTCCGGTGTAAGAAATAACAGTTCACTCAAGCTATTTGAATCTATCCATTAAAACAGAGAAAACTCTAGTGGTCTCCTGCAGTTTCTGTTTTCTCCAAATGTTAGTACTTAGCACAGTTAATTTTCTGTCTGCCATAAATAGTAAGGTTTTGATTGTTTGTTTTTTACCATCCCTTATGCAGCAATGTGAGTGAGTCTTAACAATTTTACAGGCATTTAGCCCCCAGGAAATGCCTGAACAGTCACGTAATCCAACTGTAGGTTTTACACAGGGACACGTGCTTCAAGGATATTTAATTGTGTTCCATGTTTGTTGTAGCTTTACTTTTTCTTTTACTTTATAAATTCACATCTGTCCTTTGCAGTGGATTTGCTTATTTGTGATTTCACTATCCATTGCTCTTTGTCTTTTGGAAGTAACTGTAAGTCTAGAGCATAAGAAAGAAAAATATAACATAAGCATATCCATGAGGGAGCTTCTTTCATTTTATCCTCTTGCATTCCTCTTTTCATGGATTCAAATCTCCTTATTTTTTATTTTTACCTTCTAATTTTTTTTTTTCACTTTTAGTGTCAGGCTGGAACTAGAAAGGCCAAAATACCATGATATGTGCTTTTCTCCCAATTTCTGGCCATAAACAGAAGAGAAACTGCTGGAAATATGACACAGCCTGGTCTCCTGAGGTTTTCAGACCAGTTTCTCAGAGCCATGAAGGGGTTGGTTAATTCATGTAAGCTTTGGAGCAAACATTTGAGTAAATACAAACAACCTGATCTCTGAAACCCTTACGGCTTTACACATCACTCGAAAATTGCATCTCCAGTATCTTTATTCGAGTGTTTACGGAAAAGACACTCATAGGCCAGGTCTACACTGCGACTTTAAATCGGTTTAATGGCCGATATACCGATTTAACGCTGTATCCGTTCACACGACGTCGTCATTAATATCGAGTTAAACGGCTCCTTAAATCGATTTCGAACTCTCCCAACCGAGAGGAGTAGCGCTAAATTCGATAGTTGATAACTCGGATTAGGGTTCATGTGGACGGAAATCGACGTTATTGGCCTCCGGCGGCATCCCAGAGTGCAGCACTGACCGCTCTGGGACAGCAATCTGAACTCGGATGCAGGGCAGGTAAACAGGAAAAAGCCCCGCGAACTTTTGAATTACATTTCCTGCTTGCCCAGCGTGGACTGATCAGCACGGCTGCGATGCAGTTTGAAATCGAAAAGAGCTCCAGCATAACCGTCGGAGATACTAGTCTGATCGCTGTATGGGAGAACAATCTGTTGTATGCAGCTCCGTTACAGAACACGAAATGCCAAAGCGTTTGAATAAAAAACTCCAGGATACACACGCTGTGTTGACAAGCGTAACGGAACCAGAGGACTCAAATGGACGCTCATGAAGGGAGGAGGGGTACTGAGGACTCCAGCTATCCCACAGTCCACAGCAGTCTCTGGAAATTATTTGCATTCTTGGCTGAGCTCCCAATGTCTGTAGGTTCAAAACAGTGTCTGGCGTGGTTCAGGGAACAGCTCCTCAGTTATTTCCCCCACCACCACGTGAAAAAAAAAAGGGAAAGATTGCTGTGCTATGGCGTTTGCTCATGCATCCGCAAAAAGGCGCCAAAGGGTTGTCTGCTGCCTTCACAAAGGAGGGGTAGGCTGTACCCAGCACACCGAGGCAGTGTTTTCTGCCCATCAGGCACTGTGCTCTCAACACGGAAGTGGAACTATGGATAGCTGAGGAACAGCTACCCACAGTGCACCGCTCCTGAAATCGAGTAGCTTTGGACCATGACGCAAACAATGATTTCGGGATCCCACTGTGGACGCGCTAAACCGATTTTATTAGATCTGTTTTGTAATATCGGTTTAAGCTAATTCGAAATAATCGTGCAGTGTAGACGTACCCATAGTGTAGCAGAGTATCCCAGCAGTCAGATGGTTAACCAAGGTTGTAAAACACTGCTGTAAACAACAAAAGCCTTGCCACTGCTACTGACAGAGAATAAAGGGTAATAGGAGTTAAAAAAATAGTCTTAGTGGGAATTTTCCTTTTAAATATTCTAATCATAGCAGATCACAGTCACACAAAATAATATGTTACTCCTCGAGTGGTCTCATTTATTGAAGTCGATTAACTACTCACGGAGTAATGTCCTACTCAGCATGAGTAACAGAATTAGAATTTGGCCCAAAGAGATTTTGAAGAGTTAGGCATTATTGCCTGTTTTGTTCTTAGCTTAATGTTTTTGAATGACGTATGCAGAAGTTGTGCAGTCATCTGTCTTGTCATTGAGCCTGCTGTGTTCCATCTATATGAAAGGAAATCCTTGATCTTCTAATATGGAAATTAATTTGCAAATCAGCTATTTGAGGCAATGTGAACAGCACTAGACTAGGACTTCTTAGACCTGTTCTGCCAGTGTCCTGCTGGGTAACCTTAGGAAATGCTTTCCAGTGTCTCAGTTTCCCCATCTGTAAAATGGAGATAATGACACAGACATTCTTTGGAAAGTGCTTTGAAAGCAACTGATGAAAAGCACTGTATAAGAACTAGGTATTTGCATTATTGTTATTATTTTGTTTAATGTTACTTGTGAGGGAGCTGATTGTACAGAGTAGATGTCAACATCCCAAGGTAAAGTACCCCATCATTAACATTGAAGGGTACTATAAGATAATAAGCACAGGATGTCTGGCAGAGAAAATCTGTCCCTGGCATGTGTCTCTCCATCCATTCTTAAACAAAATGCTGGGAGCTCAGTCAGAGTGTTGAACTGGAGTTATAAATTTTCAAGGACAAGTACGATATTATTAGAATAACAGACACAGGACTAACCGAGAAAATAGAACTGGGGATTCAAAATACTAGAATACAGAATTTTCCAGAAGACTGGGCAAGAGAAAAGAGAAGTGGTAACACTAATAAGGGATTATACTGAATCTGCAATGGGAAATGCTATTTTGGCAGAAAAAGCAAAGTTGATTTGATAGAACTTTAAGGTGACAAAATTAGCTGTCATTTTTATTATTTCATCTTTTACTGCATTGATCCTTTGCATGTGTCTTATAGCTCATGATAGAACAGCAAACAATGGACTCAATCTTTTTCTGTGCTCAGTCTCCACAGCAAAGATGGGAGAGCCAATAAGAAGCTGGAGGATGCTGTCACAACATTATCCTGGACCTACAGACATACAGCTGTTTGTTCAGCCCCCTGAAGATCTAGGACAGCCTTAAGGCTGCTCTAAATTCCACCTCTACTTTAATGGCTCTCCAGGGGCCATCCATAGCTGGAGACTATTATAGCAGTTCACTCCAGCCTAATGTCCTCCTAGTCCCAGCACACATAATGAACAGGGAGGGGAGTGTCGTAGTGGCAGCTATACCAGCTGCTGCCATTAGGAATTTGCCACTACACCATACAAAGCCATAGATGGTTGTTTAAGCTAGCTATCTGGCCTCTTTGGAGGAGGCAACCATGATCTACGCAAATAAATTAAATAGATAAATTGACATTGAAGACATTTACAATCAAACCTGTAAAACTAAGATTTGACACAAACAAATGTTTTAATGGATCACTCTCATCACCTACATGCGTACTGTCTGTAATTATCAGCAGCCTTCTTTTAAGAATAAAAGTAGTTGAAAATAGTGTCATGACACTTTGATTTTTCTCATTGTGTTCACATGAAAAATGTCTTAAAAGCTGTGACACTGCTGCTATGAAAGGGAAATCCAAATGAAATAAGACTTACCTTCCTTTAATGTAATATGTTGGTGTACAGTAATTATGTAATTGAAAGTAAAGAAAAAAAAGAGATGCTGAAATCTGGATCTGTATACAAAAATGCACTGGTTAACACACTTTTAAAGCTTTGAGAAATTGATTTTGCATCCTTGCACAGGATTCAGCATCATGAAAGCCAGTCCCATTTAATTATGTGCTATATAAATGCTCAAAAAAATAAAACCTGGAATGATATTCCATCTAGAGTAACACTGTTACTGACAAGAGGTTGTCTTGCCACACCGACCTGTTAAAATCAAACAAATAGAAAAAGATTGTAAATAAACCTACTGCTGAAAGTTACAAAGCTGACTATAAAGTGGAGAACTTATGGAAATACATTTGACTTTCTGCAACAGTCCTCAATTCCTGCCTTTCAGTCACTTCATTCATCACTATGCTTTCCCACATTAGCATGCCTTTTGGACTCAGCCATAGCTCGGTCTTCACAGTATCCTATTTGTGAAACCATTTCATACAGGACATTAGATCAGAGTGACTTCAGTCACTGCTGATCTGATCTGGGCATTAATATTCAATTTGATGAATATCAATTCAATTAAACATTTTTTCATCGCTGGCACCAACTTTATTAGTACAACACTAGTGAGAGAGTTACCTGTATGCAAAGCAAACGGGAACCCCATTCATATTAAGAAATTGGCCCATTGTTTAAAAAAGTTTATGGAAAACTTGTCCAACCAGATGCAGGGAGAGAGTCAGAGCAGTGCTGGGTACCCAAGGGCACTGGAATCAGGGCCAGAGCTACGGGAACCTACACTGTACCCTATTACAAGTTATACTGGTGTACTCCCCCATATTTCAAGGATATTCTGCCTGCTCAGTTGTCTGTTTCAGCTCCTTGTTCAGTGCAGACAACCCAAAGCAGCTCCTCATGCTTTGGTTTGTCTGCACTAATGTGAGCAGCTGCCTTGATTCCTTAGCTGTAATGCAGACTAACAGCCGGTAGGTGGTTTGTTGAGCAATGATCATCTTAGAAGGCGCAGCTGGCCTGGAATCATAACCTGAAGCAGCTGTTTCACACTCCCAGTCAGTGCATAGGGTCTGGTTCCCAGACTAGGAGTGTGTAATGTCTCCGGCTGGTCTGGTAAATTTCCATAACAGGCAATTGCCCAATCACCCACTGGCCAAATTCTGACTGCATGCACATGAGTTCTCAAAAGTAAATTCAGCTCTGAATAGAAATAATGTACAGTATATCCTACTAACTTATACAGTTCTCTAATTCTAGATCTATATCCAGACCTCATTAACCGGCTTCTGATCCCCTTTACAACAGTGTTAATCAGGGTAACTCAACTGAATAATGGAGGTACACTGGGATATAAACAGTGTGAAATCATCCTCTGGTCCGCTGGATCCAATTGTACCCTCTTTTGATCCAAAGTAACTATTCTGACATTAAGTATCAGAGGGGTAGCTGTGTTAGTCTGGATCTGTAAAAGCAGCGAAGAGTCCTGTGGCATCTTATAGACTAACAGACATTTTGGAGCATGAGCTTTCGTGGGTGAATACCCACTTCGTCGGATGCAACGACGAAGTGGGTATTCACCCACAAAAGCTCATGCTCCAAAATGTCTGTTAGTCTATAAGGTGCCACAGGACTCTTTGCTGCTTATTCTGACATTAGTGGAGTTACATTCCAATCACACTAGTATAATGGAAACCAGAATTTGCAAGCCCATTATTTTTAGTTTATTCATATGATCTAGCTTCAAATTCCAATACAGAGTCTTTCAATCTTACTTGTGTTGAATAGTACCTTCTTGAACATTCGCATTGATATCAATTGCATAATTTATTGGATAAGTTACTACTCAATGGGTGAAAACTTGTCCCCATTGAAGCCAGTGGGAGCTTTATCTTCAGCTTGAGTGGAGATGGGATTTCACTCAGTAGGAGCCAGGGCATCTTAATCTGTCTTTGCCATGGTTCTGGATTCAAAGGATCAGATTCTGATCCTCTTACTCAAACTGCTGAAGTACTACACTACATAAATCATCCAACTGAGGTCAAAGGACTGCCTGTGGGTATCAGGTGCTTTTCCAAGTGAATAAAGGATCAAAATCTGGCCCAAAGATCATGAGAAAACAGACAAAATAAAACCCGAACAAATGAGGTATCTGATTTTCTTTCTAATTTAATAACACAAAAAAAAATTGACAAATCAATCATTATATTCTCCACAAATATCATGAGACAAATGTGAAAAATACTGAGTTATAGCTAAAGCTACTCTGATTTACAGCAGATGAGTATCTGTCTCCCTACTTGTTATAAAACATATGTGATCTGCTTTAAAGCCCAGTGTTGTAGTTTATGTCTGATAGCTTTACAAATATATTTTGGTTTGCACAAAGTGGTGTTTAGATGTTGGTTGTAATTATTAGAACTGGGAGCACTGGCTGTTGGGAGTCTGGAAGGACAAGAAACAGGAAGGAAGTGGGAGGAGTTGAGGAGGCTGAGTGAGAGTCACAGAGGGTGCAGCAGCAGCTTGGTAAAGAGGTTTCCACTTTAAAAATAGAGTCCTGTTGAAGTTTGTTAGTACCTTGATACAACACACAATGAAACCAAGTCTTTGACATTGAAAGGACAATTGTACTGGGTAGTGATAATGAGTAATGACAGTAGATTTTCTTCTTAAGAACAAAGTCTGGCTGCATCTGAAACCCTTTATCTGAAAAGGAATCAGATAGAGAAAACTTGACCACAACTAATGTCAGTGCAAAGAGCAAAATAAGATGGTAACAGAAAATCAGAAATACAAACTGGGGCCTGATTCTGATCTCACTTACTCCATTTTTAGTCTCACCTAGCCTCATTGACTTCAATAGATCTCTTCCTGTTCTACACTTGTACAAGACTGAAATCAGAGCTATGGGTAGAAATGCAGTTTTCTGCCCAACATTATCAATGAAGGAAATGGATTGAGTCCTGATAAGGTTATGAACTGTTCTTTGTTACCTCTGTGGGCTCAGGTATGCTGAAATTAGGCTATATAGGTCAACTCTGTTCTCAGTTACACTGGTGTAAATCCATAGGAACTCCTTTAAGCTAGATCCTGACTTGCACTGAGGAAGCTTGGTGCCACTCTGCAGATGTATAGCTCTACAGCCAGCTAAACCAATTCCCAAAGGATCTTCCCTGTCTACGGGGATTGTTGTATATAGAGCCACTATAGCAGCTTCTGAGACACTCCCTAGGAGCCCTAGACTTTGAGTAACATCTGTTTACAACATAATGATGACTGGAGTGATTGAAACTGTCACTTTCTGGATTCTGCCTATTAAAACATATATTGCTTCTAAATGGTTCATAGGGTATAGGATTTCAGTCACCAGGAATGTCATTGTGACCTTTTAAAAGAACTAAACTCACTTTAAAAAGTTAAGAATCCTCACCCTTCACTATTCCCCCAAAACCTCATGAAAATGAGTTACACGGTATTAATATTTTGAGGAGCTGATTTACAAGAGAAGGCCAACACTTATTTTAATTTGCAAAGACGAAAGAAATCTACAAGACCATATAGCTATGATGTGGATCTATATTGTACCTCCACAATGCAAGACTAAATTATCCTCTAATTCTAAGAAGAAGGCTATTTCACCCTGACTAAAGAGATTTTGAAAGTTTTTAAGACATAGAAGGGAATAATCCCAGGAACAGGTGTGACTAGCGAAGTATTATTTGCAGAAAGTCAAGACTATGGCTTTCATAACATTGTTTTTGAAAAAGAGCTTGGGTTAACATTTGAGGGACTCCAGATACAGTAATTTTTGAAGGTGAAATTTGAAAGGCTTCAATTTCACACTATGTAATATGTTAAACTTTGTTCACCTATAATTTGATACAGGTGTGTGTTCAAAAGCTATATATTATTGGTGCAAGTTCAGTTCTGCGCACCCATCTTCAGATATCTAGAATATCTGTGTTTTCAGGAAGAGTCTCTTGACCTGCCACATGAATTTGCCAAACTTTTTGGCAAGATTTTAAAACACAGAGTAAGATATATCCATGGAAGTTATTTAAAATAAATATTTGGCAAGAGCTTGTTTTAATGGAGTTAATCCTCCCAGAAATGGATAACAGCAAGATATTTAAACCTGGCATATCCAATTTAATCACATTTAGAGTTCTTGGAAATTGAGTTTATACAACTTCTTTAATTTAGAGGCCAGTATAATGCCTAAGTATTTAATCTTCTTAGAATTGGTATTGGACTTCAGTCTTTTGCAGCATTTCATAGATAGGAATAACACCCATTTTAGGAAACTTCATGAGGAATTCAAATTAATAAATCATCCACACCCAACCTAATCCAGGTAAAAATGCAGGGCTTGTTCTTTTTACCCCAAAGTTTGTTACAATCTGATGTTCCCTTGAATATTGACAACTATGACAACAATGCATCCAACGAAGTGAGTATTCACCCACGAAAGCTCATGCTCCAAAATGTCTGTTAGTCTATAAGATGCCACAGGACTCTTTGATGCTTTTACAGATCCAGACTAACAAGGCTACCCCTCTGATACTTAACAATAGCACTGGCACTCTTGTTGGGTTGTGATTAGGGAATGGGTATTCCAACATGATGATTTCCTTCATTCGATTGAAGGCTGACTGAAAAACTTAGAGGAAAAGTGATGGGGTTAGAAATCTTCACTGCCCTCTGGAAAACCTGTACATTTTATAAATTGCTCTGGGACCTGTGTTCAACTCTATTTTAAACTACCAGCTTACTCCAGCAAGCTATGTCTTAAATATCATTGGCCACAAATAATATATCATCTATATTATTGATTTTGTTGTTGTTGTTCAGTCACTTTAGATTTTCATCCAGCTGCTTGGTTTATCTTATAGGGTTTAAAGAAATTTTGGGTAGAATGACCAGATGTCAGTAATTTATTTCATAACAGGCACAGAGCAACACTATTCCTGCTTTGCCTTTATATCTATGCAATCCTATTAAAGTCAATGGGATTGTATGGAAATAAATGAGGGCAGAATTTTAGCCCTTGATATCTATTATGATTCCTCAGTCTTCTTTTTTGAGCAAGGAATGTCGCTGATGAGCAATCTGCTCTATTTTGTAGGACCTTAAAGGGTGCAGAATATAAATCTGCCTACTTCAGCAGAGACTGAACCTCTTACCTGCACTAGCTAGCATTTAATCATAGGAGTAACCTATTGAAATCAATGAGACTAAACAAGGGAGTAACTGTTCATAAGTGCGAGTAAAGAGCTCACAGTCTGGCTCTTAATTAAAAATAGCCTATGTGAAGAGAACTAAAAGCTGATGTACCAAAAAATAAAATGAATAAAGACAGTTTTTAATGGTAATGAAAATAATTAGTAATATGTGCCTGTTTGCTAGGACATCCTTTGAGTTCTGAGTAGCATCCCTAAAAATAAGTAGCTCTCATCTATGGCTTTTGTTTTTTTTATATCACTGAATATCTATGCAGTTATATCTCAGCAAACAGAGTGACAGTTTGTCACAAAAGTGTTTTTATAGTGTTTGGACTTTATATCTAACAAGTTTGATCTTGCTAGGTTCATTGAATAAGGAGGTTGCTGTAAATTTAGTGTGAGCTCCTTGTCTAAAGAACACAAAATATTTTCCTCAAAAAGTTTGACATAAAAGTGAAATAGTAAATTCCAAAGCCATCCATGCAGATAGTTTCAATACTAAAGTGAATTCATGGGCAGATTTACAATTAAATTCCTCGTAGGATAGAAATAGAAAAATGCAATAGTCATTTGTAGCATGGATTCAGCTAGGAAACATAAATCATATTCAGTTTCAATAAAGGCTTAACTCATGATATCTTCAAATATCTGATCAGAGTGGTTTAATTTAGAACATTCTTCTAGAAATGGAAATTTGTTTAAATCAAATGTTTCTGCTGGCAGGATTCAAGCAAAACCAGAAAGGCCTTCTGGTGCTTTGCAGGAAAAATTCTGCAATTCTTGCATAGATGCGGGAAGTAGGGGTGCTGCAGCCTCTGCCGCCCAGGGTCCTGGCCGCTGGCCCTGCTGCTGCTCGGGTGGTCTGCTGCTGGTCTCGGATCCCACTTGACCCCAGATCCTGGTTGGCCTGCCAGCCCCAAACTTGGGGGCTCTGCTGCTGGCCCAGCATCCCATTCCACTGTCGGCCCCAGGGTCCCGGCTGCCAGGCCCAGGTCCGGGGTCCCAGCTTCCGGCCTCACGCCCAGGGCTCTGCACCCACCCCTAGCTGTGGTCCCAGCCTCCACTGCCTTACTCCTGTCCGCATCCCCCCCTCGTAGAGCCACAACCCTGGTCTCAGCCCCAGCTCTAGGGGGTGATGAGGAGCATGGAGAGGAATGCAGCTCAGCACTCCACTCCAAAAACTGTTCCAGCATCACTGAACTCTTGCCATGTTTAGGTGAGACCAGGTGTCATTCTGCTGCAGGAGATGAGACAATATACAGTCCCGCACATATCATTGAATCTAGCTCCTGGGGCCAGTATTGGGACAGGATCGGTAGCAGGGGTAGGACCGATAGATTCACAATTATATAGATTCACCACTTACTGCCCTCTGAAAAGTACCAGTAGAGTACAAGCTACTGCAGCACTTGGGCTATAATAATTTTTCCTGTGATGCTCGGTAGCCTGTGAGGGGAAGATTCTATCCCCCTAATACTCCTGTGGGACCACCTTTGGCCATGCCTGGCTGCTTATGTGTGTAATATAGATATATATTACAGACACACACATATACATAATATATGCAACTCTTTGAGCACAGAAAGCATAATTTTTTGCTATAGAAGTGAATTGAAAGTGGTTTGCTGCTCAAGGCCATAACCAGAAAATGAATCCAAGTTAGTCATAATGAAAATAAAACCCCAATATTAAGTCTGTAGGTCATTTTCATCATGCATGCTCAAGCCATTGCATAATTTATAAATGTTAGGACTTCCTCTTTAGGAGAAGATCCAATTAAAAGGTTAGTTTCTTTTTCTAATTCATAGCATGTTTAGCCACTTTACATGGTAAACTATGTACCATACTGCAATCGAGTACTGTACTTGAATGTTCCTTAACCTTTAGGGAGTTTGCTGCTAGCTGAAGCAGAATATCAGTGTAATGAATAACTGACAAACAGCTTGTGATATCACAACTGTTTGCCTGGGCAATAACCTATCATTTTGTTTCATATGATGCTCCCATCTCTCTCCACAATGTTTGATCAACATGGAAACACTGAGTCAATAATTAAGCTATGTAAATCCTTACCTAAATATTTAGGCTTATGGGGACTACGGGTTGCTGAAATGTCTCCTATGAAGTGTTGAGGTTCATCAACCCCTAGAGCTTGCACTGGGATTGGAGATATTTAGAGCCAGCCCCTCTGCTGGGATAAATTGATGTAACTACACTGATGCACAATATTTTTCCATGATTGAAACCATAGCTCTTAATTATTGGGGCTGGCATAATTTGTATGGCCTTTAAGTAATTACACCTTCCCAACTTGCTTCCATCCTATGACTTCACATTTTGTTTACCTTTACAGCTGTTAAACAAATTCCAAAATTTCTAACATAGATAATTTTTTTAAATAAATACCTGGAATTTGTTTGTAACTGAAGCATTCTGAAATTATTAATAGGCCTTAAGAGATCACATTGTATAAGCTGAATTTATACTTAGCCAGGAACATGTTATATGAGGCTTAAGTATAAGTTTTGCTTTGAAAACAGGTATCTCATTTTGAAAAGTGAGTGTCATCACAAATGCTCGTAACAAAATAGACACAAAGCCAACTACTCTGAAGTGGAGAAGTTCACCTGTAGGTAGATGGATACAGCTCCCATTGATATCCATTAAAACCCGATGGGTGAATTCCTGACCCCCTTTAAGTCACTGGGAGATTTGCCTTTGATTTCAACAGGGTCAAAACATCACCATGTATCTTCATCTGAATGACAAAGGATTTACCTTAGCTCATTGATTTAAATAAAGATTATAATATTCATAAAGATGGTCATAAAATTAATTAAACTAAATTTATCTTTTGCCAAATGAAAACTAAGCCTGATACCAATACCATACAATTAAATGTCAGTAGGATTACTTTGACTAGAGGCATAACATAGCATGTGGATCTATGAATGGGCTGACTCCTTCCTTCAATAGATTACTTCTAGGTCTTGATAATGTGTACCTTATATCCAATATATTTTAAATATGATTTCAGGACAATATTAGAGATATATCCATAGCAGGAGCCAATACCTATAGTAGGTCTATACAAAGCATACACTAATTGCTTTATTACTAATATATTACTTATGATTATCATCTAGAAAATCTGAGGTAAATGTCTCCCATGATTCCACATGCGCCAGCAAAGGATTAGTCGTGACTTTCACATACAGCAGATAGAATTATTTGCTGGTTGCACCATTTCCTAAACACAAAGACATCTGGGAACCATTTAATAAATTGATTTTTAACTGAAGAAGATATTAATGTATGCAATTTTGTACATACTCGTTATCCTCTTGTTACTATGTGAACCATTCTGATTTCAAAAGCAAAAAAACTGTTTAACTATCAGTGGGTACATTGTTAATGCTGTAATGGCTTTTGTTGATTTCATTCATTATTTTTATACTATTAATATTTTTTTATCATCTGCCCTTTAATACTATTGGGTTGAATGGTTCTTTCTGTTACAGGTGTCTCTGATCTCTTTCTCCCTCTCTCTCTCTCTTTGTTTTTGGTTGTTCTGGTGGAGAAAACATACCCATCCATTTTAAACAAGCTTTAAAATGGCTCACAATTATGTGCCTCTATTTAAGATTCAAACCAATTAATTTTTTGTGTAAATAACCATTTATATATCTCTCTTACCTGTCTGAACTTGTAAATAAGATAATTTCATGTCTAAAACCTGTTATTTATGCCTACAGTTTATGTGGCTGTATTGAGGCCCCTTTAAAAATTTGCTCCACTGAATGTATGTACATATAAATAAAGATGACTATACAAACTCTTTATTATAAGGACAGGACAACATTGTCAGTACCTTGAAGTATGGAGGAGAGGAATCCAAGTCATTCCAAGGCCCTAAGAACCCAAAATTGTCTATCCTCCCACAGCCTGGTTATCGTTGGCAGGAGGAGAAAGCACACAAGAATGTTGTCATGGGAATAAAACTATAAATGATTTACTATTGAGCACTTCCTCCCTTAGCTTTCTTACCCCAAATGACAACAAGCAAATCTGAAGAAAACAGCTGTCTCAAGTACCTGCTGATAATGTGAATGTAAAGTTAGGAACATCATGATCTCATTTTGGATGAAACCCCAAATCCAACCTGCAGCACCAAGACCTGGTTTAATGTCACTTTTAAAGCTTAATCTGATCTGACAAGCTACTGAGTACAACTACAAATCAAGAAGTAGCCTTGAAGAAAATGCAGTGTATCAGTTGCATATACACGGAACCTTTCCTCAACTAACCCCTCAAGGCCCTGCCCATGGCTTCTGTCCACAGGGACATGGTCCTGCGCTCTATAGGATACAACCTTACTGGAGTCCCTACATATCCTGCACAAGTGGGTGAGATGTAACTGTGTCTTATATGCTGCATGTGAGACTTCCTCCTCCTACAGAGAAAATGGGAGCAGGATTTGACCAGTTATCAGCATGAGCTTCCTTGTTTAGGAAAGAAAAACATACACTCAAACAATATTTGCAAAACAAAAGTGAAAATCCCAAATCTCACATGGACATCTGTCATAAACAGATAGTTAAGGGTTAATGTTTCTTTTACCTGTAAAGGGTTAAGAAGCTCAGTGAACCTGGCTGACACTTGACCAGAGGTCCAGTCGGGGGACAAGATACTTTCAAATCTTGGTGGAGGGAAGTCTTTGTTTGTGCTGTTTGTTTTGTTCGTTGTTCGCTCTTGGGGCTAAGAGGGGCCAGACGTGCAACCAGGTCTTTCTCCAATCTTTCTGAAACAGTCTCTCATGTTCCAAATAGTAAGTACTAGCCTAAAAAGGCGATGTCTTATGTTCTGGTTTCTTAACTGTGAATGTGTTTATTTTGCTGGAAGAATTTTTACTTCTGTCATTGCGTAACTTGTATCTTGAGGCTTAAGGGGGAGAGAGTCCCTCTAGTCATATAAGCCTGAAGACCTTTGTAAACATTTTCCATCTGGTTTACAGAGATGAATTTTATTTTCTGTCTTTAATTTAAAGCTTTCTTTTTAAGAAACCTGATTGATTTTTCCGTGTTAAGACCCAAGGGAATTGGTGTCTAACTCACCAGGATTAGTGGAAGGTAATTCCTCTCGTTTAAGATCCAAGGAGTTTAGATCAGTGTAGCCTCTCAGGGTAACCCAGGGAGGGGAAAGTCTGGGAGGGGGAAGGAGGGGAATGGTTTATTTCTCCTTGTTTTAAGACCCAAGGGGTTTGGCTCCTGGGTCCCCCAGGGAAGGTTTTGGGGGGACAAGGAGTGTACCAGACACTGGAATTTCTGGTTGGTGGCAGCGCTATCAGATCTAAGCTAGGAATTAAGCTTAGAAGGGTACATGCAGGTCCCCACTTTTTGAAAGCTAAAGTTCAAAGTGGGAAAAATACCTTGGCAACATCTATAAAATACCCCTTCAAATGACAAGGCAAACTCATTTATAGAATTCTTACCATGTTTCATTCAGCTATATCATTAGAGTTTTCAGAAAGCAGGAACACAAACACATGCATTTCATAATAACCTTATTGATATTTGAAGAAAGATCAAATACTATGGTTTTGCAGGAAAATGTATCCCATCCTAAGTTACTGAAATGGAGATCAAACTGATCTCAGCTACGACGTCATTTTTCTGCCTATTTGTAAGACAGCTGTCAAATGGCAAAGGGATCTGTTGGCAGTATGACAACTGTTGAATTTGCTACAATATTCCCCTCTCCCTGTAAATTTACTTTTCACCTGCCAAACTAATCCATTTATATGCTTATATCCTGCTATTATATAAAATCAGGGTGACAAATTGTATGTCTGCAATCCTCTTTGTTCCCATTCTACAGCCCAGTGAACATTTGTGGTATATATCAATTTGACGGGAGTGTAGGATGTTTGGGGTTGGTGAAAAATGTTACTCTGTGTGATTCATTTTCCTGCAGCTAATGCCAGAAAAACTCTACTGAAAACAATAGCATGGTTCTTGGACTTTGCACATATATTTCTTTTGTCCAGTTTTTCCTTTGTTTAAGCTGCTATCCAGATGGAATAATCAGGACTCTACAAGCAGAAACCTAGCAACAGTGGCATTATATATTAAGATTTCTAAGCATCAGTAATGTGTGCCATTATGTGGGTTGGGTTTTTTTGCCCCAGATATATGAAACTATGCCCATCACAGAGCCATTGGGCCAAATACAGCCCTGCTGTAAGTAGGTACAACTCCAACTACTTAATTCAGTGGAGTCTCATCCGCTCACATCAAGATAATAATTGGTCGTTTGGATGAATTTCGTACATGCAGACAAAGAAGATGCCAACAATATCAGCACACTGCTGCATACACACGTGTTCCAAGGAAATACCTGGGGTAAAACCTTGGCTCTATTGAAGTCAATGAAAAAACTCCCATTGACTTCAATGGGGCCAGGATTTTCTCCATGACTTTTATGGCATTTGGCATACAATTTAAATAGGGCTATGAGGAGCAGAGGAGAAGCTCACCACCATATGTTTGTGATTCTGAAAAATGATTAACTATTTTAGGATCATGTCAAATTTTCTGCTGGCAAATCTTCTTATATGTCAGTACATTGTAGGAAAGTCTCAGTGAATATCCTGCGATAAGGATACAGAGGAGAAATTCAGTGGTGGGGGAGATTAGGGTTCATTTTAACATTACAACTGAAAAAAATATAGTTTTACTGAGTAGTTTTTCTACTTTAAAAGGGGTGGAAAGTAAAAGACAGTGAAGATTAAAGTATTTCATGTTCAATCATGAGTTCAATTATGAATAAGCCAGGAAATGGAGATGGTGTCAAGCTCTCAGTTCTAGGTGGTGAGGTCAGTGGTAGGAGTGGTGGTCAAAGCCAGACAGAGTCAGGAATGAGCATAGGACAGAGCTGAAACTGGGGTTCAGGGACAGTCTGTGGGTCAGGACCAGGGTTAGAGTTCATAGGCAAGCCAAATGAGGATTGTAGTCAGACTCCGGAAGCAGACCAAATGTCAAAGCCAGATTGGAGTTGGTCTGGGGGTTAAGAGAGAGGTGCAATTCTGGAGCAGGTCAGGAAAAGCACTGGAACAGGGTCAGAATATGGCACAAACAAGGCTGAAGCAGGATGGAACAAGGCTTGAGCAAAGCTGGAAAAGGGATAGGATTGAAAGCAGACTAGAAATCTAGGGAGTCTGTAAGATTGCAAGGCAGCAGGAGGGTTCCTAGCCAAGTGGCACTGTTGCACAGATTAACTTGCAGCTCTGGCAGTGAAGGTGAAATACCTACCTGTACCCTGGGGTCATGACTTGAGCCCTGCCTAGGGATAGGCTGATACAGCATGCCTGAGGGTTGAAACACTGCAGGTTTTGTTTGAGGGATGAGTTAGTACAGCAGTATGCCTAGGCAATGAGCCACTGCAGAGTCTACTGGAGGAGTGAGTTGTAGCTGAATGAGCAGCCCTTGTCCTGCTAGGGGTTAGTGTCACATATGGGTGCAATCCTCTTTCTAAGGAAGTCAATGGTAAACCTTTGAAAGGGCCCTTAGTTGGTTAAAAATATATATGCTTATATTTTTTCCTTTGCCTACTGTGTCTTTTATTCTGGCCCTGTACCATTGCATGTTACATTACTTTAGGAAGCTCATCAGGAGATATATTTGACACTTGTAGTTTTGTGTATATCTTCCTTGTTTTCTAATACCTCAGCTGAGGCCTGATCCAAAGACCACTGAATCATTAGGAGGATATTCCATTGACTTCAATGGGAATTGATCAGGCCCTTGAAGAATAAAGCTTTAAAATGCCATTAATGCTCTTTTACTCACCATTTTTTAAGTCTGTAATTGAAAATAACCCACTTTACATTGCTTTGTTTCGTCTGTGAAGCTGCCATGTCATATACCAACTGTGCAGTTATCAGCAAAACGCCGTGCAGCATTTTGTGGTAACACAGAATACATCTTGTGTCACTTCTTTATGAGAAGTTAGCACAAAATATAACCCTATTAAAATTACACTGCATTTATCACTTAGCTCAGTTCAAAGAACTCACAAGCTGCAAAGAATTTAATTAAAAAAATGATGATTTAATAGGCAGGATCCATCTATTGTTTACTCTGGAGGTTAAGATTCTATTTAAAATTGGGTCCCAAATTTAATTTAGGCTTCCACCAACCTTATCATACATATGACTGCTTTAGGGTGAAGCCGACTTGTAAATGTTTCATGGAGGGCCCTTTGCTTTGAGCCTACTTCAGGAATGGAGCACAAAATTTAAGATGGTTTATGTTTCATCTTCATGTTTGCTGCAATGAAAATGTAAAGTGAGTACTTACAGGTTAACCACATGTCATATTCCAAGAGTGTAGAGGTGACAATGTGAAGTAGCTACCGGGAAAGAATTAAGGGATCCCTGCCTGTCACATTCTGGGCAGGATAAAAAAGGAAGAAGCACCTGGTCCCAGGGTGTAGAGGGGAGGGTGTGTTCTCTTTTTCCCCTGGCTGGTAGAGGCTCGAGGCACTGTGGCCAGCTTTGGCAGTTGAGTTGATTGATTTTGTTATTTATATCTTCTGTTTGCAAATAATAAATTGATCTCTGAGACCTTTAAAGGACTACAGTGTGATGTTTATTTCCCTTGCCAGGTTGGTGAAAGAGTCCCCCAGCTTACAGAAGAGTTCCACACAAGGGCATTAAAGAGGCACAATATTGTCAATAGAATCCTGTAATATTAATAGCAAAAGATAATGCAAAAGGAAATACAATGTGCAGGGGGAAAGTACAGTTCCATTTTGGGACAATCTTGAATACTTTAAACCAAGATGTGGGGAAAAGGTGTCGACAAATAAATGATTGGTTTATTGCGAGACTGTGCAAATTATACCCACAATGGGTAAGTTAACCCCACTAGGGGCTACTTTCAGGAATATATGCATAGCAATATGACGAAGGGTTGCACAGTTTAGCCCTTAATTTCATATCTTGCAATGCCACTGTATCTAAGGGACACAATGCTTTCCAGTGTGAACTCAAGTTACATTTTTGCTATCTTGCATGACATCTTTGCAATTGCTTAGTATTACATTGCAGGGCTAATTTATCCTTTTTTTCTTTTAAACATATCTGGTGGTGATCCATTACCAAAGTTTCAAATGCACACTCTGCTTATCTAATCCACAGAGCAGCATTCACCCTTTGGTATGTCTGACCTTCAATTTTGAAGAACAGAGATTTTGGGGTCAGAGTTTTTGTCTGATTTTTTTCAAATCAGTATTACAGAATGAAAATGAAACAAATATTGGCTACTTGAGCTACAGTACTGTATTTGTTTTATCACTTTAGAAGTATAGATTAGATCAGTATAAAAATTGAGTCTAATTCATTCTGAAGGAGGATATGTTAGAGGATTTCACTGTTTTTCAATAATTTATTAATTATCTAGAATAACCACAACCAGCGTAAGAAAAGGTGTTTCTAAAGCAGTAAATTCTAAGTCACAACTATCTGGATTACACATTTTTAAAGCTCTATCAGGAGGCTAATGAAGCCTTGTTTGTACAGATGGATACTGGTTTGATTCAAGAAAGATCTTGTACATGCTTTCTATAAACAGAAAAATGTTAAACACTTGCAATCAAGAGCGTGATTTAATGTACAGATAAGGAAAAGTAATATGCCTATTTCTCACTTTTAAATGAAACTCTGATGGAAGATTTATTTATGTATTTATTTAGCATTTGAGAAAGTTGAAAAGCTTTCCTGTCCAAATGCCATGTTTCTGTGTATTGGTTGAGCAGTAAATTTGAGTTGTAGTAAAACATTACCTAGGTTTTATGGTAAAAGACTTTTTTAAGCCATTTTTCACTGAGATTATATCTCAGCTGTTATAGTTATATCCAACTTTGTAATAAAGACATTTTATGAAGTCTGTCCACTCTGCAAAAGGTCTCATGAAAATATGTGCATACGTGATTTAGATTATATGTGTATTGTTAATGCATAGCAACCCTGATCTGCTTTATCAAGAGATCTGTTTGTCTAAGTCAGTGATGTGCAAAACTGTGTATGATTTTTTGTACACACACATTGGAAAATGTGTACCTATTGTGAATAGAAGGAAGTAAAGGGCAGGATGAGACTGTTGAAAGTCATTTTATATTACTGTTATACTATCTGCTGGGCAGATAAGGGGGGTTTCAGATTTTAAAGTTCATAAGACTTCATTTTCAGCATTTTAGATATTATTGGGAAGCAGTTAATAAAAAAGGGGAGGGATAGAAACTATTTTATGACATTTACAAGCCATCAGGGTAGTGGTTACTTCATTCAATCTCAATATGGAAATCAGAAACCTTTGGGAAATGTAATTAATTCACAAAATGTATTTCAATACCATGGAAGGCCAAATCTACCACTCAGATAAATGGAGCAAAGAATCCTGTGGCACCTTATAGACTAACAGACGTTTTGGAGCATGAGCTGACGAAGTGGGTATTCACCCACGAAAGCTCATGCTCCAAAACGTCTGTTAGTCTATAATGTGTCACAGGATTCTTTGCTGCTTTTACAGACCCAGACTAACACGGCTACCCCTCTGATATCAGAAAAATGGGAGCAGCATACTGACTTCAGTGCAGACGAGCCTGGTTACATCAATGTCAAACGTCATGAAAGAGCTCAGGTTAAACACAGAAACTTGAGTTAAAGCTGAAACACTGTTGTGTTTTATATGTCAGTAATTCAGATCTCACATGGTGATAGTCATGTTTGTGAAAGAACTCTAGTACCGTTTCTGTCCCATTTGACCCCTGAAAATGGGATTAAAATGCTGAAAATACCCTTAGCACAGAGATTCATTTCACCCACAATTTTTAGAGATGGTAACAGTAATGGTACTAAGACAGAAAGAGAGAGCAGTTACTATCATTATTATTATTTAATATTTATGTGCTTTGGTATCCAGAGGCCCCAATCAGGATCAGAGATCCTAAGTACTGTAAAAAAAATCTAAACACAGGATCCCTATCCCATTTTCAGTTTTAGAAAAAGGTTATGATTCAAGACAATGAGGTTATTTCAAAATCATAAACAATCATTACAGAAGTTCTCTAAATATTTTTGGAAATCATGTGTTTATATAATAAGATGGATAGAAGGGAATTTTCTTTGAGACACAACAAAGGCCAACCTCAAATTATCAAACTAAAGATCTTACCTAGGGACAGATTTTGTAACTCAAGTTTACATAGAGACACCTTAGTCTTGTGAATAGTCCTATTGGAACTCCAAGCTCTGTCATTCATTTTTTATAAGGCCTTTAGCAACATTAAAGCCAAAATAGGACTACTTGCAGTGTAAGATACTACTCAACATGAACAGGGATCTAAGGTTTTGTCTACACTACCACGGTAAGTCGACCGACGCTATGCACCTCCAGCTATGTAAATAACTTAGCTGGAGTCAACGTACCTTAGGTCAAGTTACCAGGGGTCTACACTTCAGGGGGTCGACAGGAGAAACTCTCCCATCAACTAATCTTACTCTTCTCGTTGGGGGTAGAGTACAGGGGTCCACTGGAGAACAATCTGCTGTTGATTTGGAGGGTCTTCACTAGACCCGCTAAATCGTCCACTAGTGGATCAATCTCAGGGCGTCGATCCCACCTGTAGTGCAGACCTGCCCTAAGGCTAGATTTCCAAAGGTGTTTAGCTGCCTAGAGGGATTTTCAAAGAGCCTGAAGCTGGTTAGGCACCTAACTCCCCAGGATTCATCTTCAGATGCCTAAATAACTTTGAAAATCAGATGTCTTCCCTTCCTGCCACAGCCTAGAAAATTTGAAAAACAATGCACCAAACTGATCCCTGGTGGAAATCCATTGATTTAAGCAGAATTACACCAGGATGCATTTGGCCCTATGAGTTGATGACCTAATTTAAATCCTCCCAAATTGCATCATCCATTGCCGGTCTATAATAAAAAGAAAAACACTTTTTTTTTGGCAGCCTCCTTCTCTCTCTCATCACTTCTTCCCACCTGCCAACTGCTAGTCCGCTAGAACAAAATAACTTCACGGTGAGTATTTTTTTAATTTCTTCTGCTTTTTTCATTTCCATTAAACCTGCTTGTCATCCAGTCCTGCAAACTTTGCACATCTAAAACTCCCACTGACTTCACTGTGAGTTATGGTTCTAAAAGGACTACAGGACCAAGCCCTAGATAGCTGCATATAGGAAGGTGTTATTTAAATATGCTAAGTTTGTTCTCATCAGCACTTGACATGGAAGGCGATGCTGACAATACAGGGTCAGATTCTTATAATGATCAGCACTTTATTCCCTGGGCAATCTCTTTGAGTCACAATCTCTTCCATGATTCCTTCTTGCTTCTAGAGGGCAAGCAATTTACTTCATCCCTTTACTGGGTGCAAATTATTTCCCTTCTTGCACTGACTCGGTCCTGCTGGTCAGTGCATTGGAGAAGGCTTCCCCCACTTCATGACATTCCCTATCCACTTGCTCAGGGGAGAGTACAGGGTTTGCAGCCCATACTGTGCCCTGATGACTGGAAGTCAGGGTGAGCCGAGCTGTAACACAGATACACAAGGTCTTACTATCCTTTATTTTCTATGCACTGCTGCATAAGGCTGTATCTCAATGCAGTCCCAATTCCATACATTAATTGCTCATTTAAAGAGAAAAAAGGAGTCAAATGTCTGGAGGGAGAAGTAGAAGGACACTGGAACTGAATCTGGGAATTGCTGTGGGGGGTGAACTGTTCAGGAAGGATAGGGGAAGAGAATTTAGTGGCCCAGATTCTTAGTCAATATAAAACATCATTGTTTCACTGAAGTCAGTGGATCTACACTGATTTACACCACCTGAAGATCTGGCCTGATGTATTTAACTTTAAAGTATAACTAACAAGACATGGGATCATCATTACTCTGATCATCTCACTATTACGCTGTATGCTGTTCCCCAATACCTCATCTCTCTTTATTTTTTAGACTTCATTCTCTTTGGGGGCATGGGACTGGGTTGAAAATCACCTAGCACATTTTGTATGGTACCCCCAATCTCAATGACAAGTAATGGCAAAGAATTACAAAACTATCCCCACACAGGGCCTGACCTTACCAGGTTCTGAGTATCATTCCCTTCCGTGAGAGTTGAGAGCTCTCAGCACCTGGCAGGCTCAGACCCCTATTTAGCAGGAAACAGTTTCATGTCACTGGAGGTTTCCGTTGCTCAGCTGCTATGGAGTTTAATCGCGATTTGGAATTGCTTGGCTGGGTGCCCGTTCCATGGCTTCACTGGGTTTCTGCAGTGCAGAAAGCTGCAGACCATTTCTGCTGAATAGATCCATAAATTATTAACATTATCTTCATATAGCATCTTATTGACTACAGCATTGTAAAGTACCCTATTAATGTTTTAAGCATTTCACTTTATTTTGATACAAGTAAATTATTTAGGAAATGTTAAAATGCTTTATGCTTTGACTAATGAGTAGAAAAAGTGTATACTGCATCTTATTTTAATTGGCTGTTTACCATATCCTGTGGAAATCAGGCATTTATTTCAGACTTAATTAACTATGCATACAATCCCTGATGGATATGCATTCAGTTCTTCCACTTGATTTAGTCATTAAGAGACATAAGTGTGCAGATTGTTCTTATCTGGAAAAAAATAATTCTATTTTGAGGGAACTAGATTAGTATCTATGGAGTTCAACATTGATCATCCTGATTTATTCAGTTTCCTAAATTAATTCAATACAATAGGTTAAATATGGGATAGTTTAAATTGATTTAAATAGTGCAGAAACATTTCCTCAACCTGAAGTGGATGATATCTTTGATTCTCACTTTTATCTTCCATTAAAAGACAGAAATGTTCTTAAATTAATAGTACCCTGAAGATTACTTTCAGTCACTGTTTATATGATATTATATGTACATATATTTCTGGAATGTGTCAAAATACCTTCATAATATTAAAAGTCTAGATTTTCTTTTGCTTTAAGTTGCAATGCAGGGGAATAAGTGATGTAAAGATCTACATTATTTCCCTGCACCATTTATCCATATCACAGGTAGCAGTTTCCTCTCCTGCACAGGTGAGCAGGAAGGAGTTTAGGAGGCCAGTGCACCAAGGGAGGTCATCCGCATCAGATTTTGGATTCAGATACCAAACCAGGGTGGGAATGAGGAACTAGATTGTGAATCTCTCATAATATGGTCCCTAATCTGTTCTTGAGACAACACAACTACACACTGTCTCTTACATACGGCTTCTAGCAAAAACATAATTTAGCCCAATGTCATTATTCTTTGTTTTATTACTGTATTTATATGGGTCTCCTGGGTGTTCTACTAACAAAAGGAGCTGAGATATCTGCCCTAAACAGCTTACTCGGGGTCTGAAAGTCTAGAAGTCAATGCCAGTTAGATACTCAGAGTGTTTGCAGGATAGGGTCTTTGACAGAAAATACATGGGTCAAACAGCACATTAGACATTGCAACACTGTAGGTGGGGAACGAGAAAGACTTGGATGACAAATACAGGGAAAGGAAATCGTAAACAGTTTAAAGTATTTTTTTTCCTTTTTACTGTATCCATGAGCTGCTGTCATTGAATTGTCTTCCTTTTAATATTAGAATAAATAAACATCGTACAAAGGCCAGACAAGGGAGTGTCCATAGGTAGTGCCCTGGTAGGAATGAGCAGTTATCTAACCAACGTCAGTGATGTTCATGGGGTAGAAGAATGTATCAAGTAGAGGCTGTTGGTGTGGGAAATGGCCCAGATTTGTGCATCGGTAGAATTGATAAAGGACTTCTAAGGTAACTTGGTAGAACATTGGGCACAGGAGAGGTTGAATCTGAGTCAATAGACAGAAACCCATTGTCTCAAGGGGAGGACATGGTTGCAGTGCCAGGAGAGGAAGATGACAGTGGCTATATGGACATTTATGAGTGTGCATCTTTTTAGCTACACAAACATTAATAAACCAAACATTCAAATCTGGGTCTGATTCTCCAGTTCTCTGTGCCATGAGTTGTAGTTTACACTAGTACAAAGTGGATGTACAACACTATCAAATCAGAATGGCAGTGATTTACACTCACTTGTCACTGTGTGAATGACTACATAAGGTGTAGGGCAATGGAAAATCAGAACACTTGTCTGTTATAGAAGTTGCACAGTATTGTGTTACATTATGTGAAACAAATTAGTCTTTCCCAGTCATAATGTTTTAGTAGTTTTCTTAAAACCATCCATTGAAGAATTACTTTCCAAATTACCACACATGCTTCATGGAACTATTATAAGAAAGTAAAAATTCTATTACCACCATGCTAATTACCATATTGGCTTCTGATAATTTTGGTTGCCTTAATGTTGTGAACTTGAGTCTTTCAAGACAGATTTCCTGCCTGCATATGCTGTAAGAAATGACCACTGGGGCAGGGGAAGCACTCAAACTTTTAAACTCAATATTTATGGCTGAGTCTAATTCTGCCCCAGAGAAACTTAGCAGCTGAGTTTTAGACATCTGCACCTACTAACCTCCCATTTTTCCAAGTTAAAAAAGATATTTTCTGATCCAAGTGGTTATGAAATACGCTACTAGCATATGTTCTTACAGCATGAGTCCTATTGTGACTTCGGTAGGAGTTTATTTAGGTCTTAGGTGAAATTCATCCCTGTGGAGAGGGCCAGCCAAAGACTGTATGGGGTAAAAGGAACATAGGCATTGCCATGCAGGGTCAGACCAATGGTCCAATTAATTCAGTTTCATAGGAAGATCCTATTTCTGGTATAGGGGAAGTGAAAGAAACATGCAATAGACAGTTATGGGATAACCTGCTCTCAGCAAACATTTCTTCCTCACCCCAAATAGCTAGAGGTTGGATTATACCATGATCCATAAAATGTTTCTATTTCATTTTATTTTTCCTTTCCAGTTTATTTTTTAATATTTACCACTAAAACTCTGGGCATTCTCATTGCCATATAAATATCAAATCTTTTAGTTTTTGAATGCTGCTAAGTACTTGGCCACAGTGATATCCTGTTGCAATGAGTTCCCTCGGCTAACTGTACATTGTGTGAAAAGGCATTTAGTTTTATCAGTTTTAAATGTGCTTTTTAGTTTTATTGAATATCACCCTTGTTCTTGTATTATATAAAAGGTGGAATAGCATCACCCAATCTACTTTTCCTATGTCATTCATTATTTTCATTCACTTGAATGACTTTCTGTGCTGCAGAAAAGGGATGATATCTCCATTATAATGAATTAGCCCAGCAGATTGCAGCTCTTTGAACAACCATTATGTGGTACAGATATCATGTAAAAACATGCAAAAGGGACAATTGCTAGGTCTTTACGAATGCTACAGTGCTTGCTTTGAAAGACAGCCAGTGTAAACGGCTCATGGACCTGTGAGCTTTAAAAAAATAATCATGTCTATATTTTGAATTGGAATTAAAGATTGGGTCACCTCTTTTCTTAGTTAATAAAATAGCATTTATGGGGAGACTTCAATGAAAATTGTATGTGCTCAGCAACTTTCTTGGTCAGACCTAAATTTTGGATTATTATTAGTACCTATCCATTTGTTTGCAGTATAATTTGAAAAAGGGAAGGCAAAGAAAATAATACACTTGAACGTTTTATTATTTTCATCATTCTGGTCAAAATCTACTTTCATAGACAAAAAGACCCAGCATCCTGGAGAAATATTTGCCAAAGTACAGCATGAGCTCAAGTAAATAAAAAACAATTGTCAGGGTTATCTTTACCCCAGACTTTTCAGGTTCGTTGTCTGACCGCAAGAGAGATAGGCAACTCAGCAAAGTCTGAAACCAAGTTCTTTATTGATGCATGCACACAAGCAACAAAGAACAAGCCCATTCTCTACAGAGAACCAGAATCAGCCACCCCTCCCTCTCTTCAATACAGCACAAATGTATATAAGCAAGTTTACATCACAGTTAAAGCATTTAATTGCCTGCAGTTAATTAACGGCACCTGGTAAAGCATTTGATTACAAAATTCATGGCCTTGAGCAGTTCCTGGTGCACAAGCATCTTCCTTATCAGTACTGAAAATTTTTTATCGGCACTTCCCAAGCTTGAGTGCAAGGGGGGGTTTATCCACCCAGCTCCTGCTTGCTGACTTCATTCACCCACCTTCTGAGCCCCCATTGTTCATGCATCAAGTGTGTGATCACCTGCTCAGCCTATCTTGTGGGCCTTCGGGCCCACTTTAAAGCATCCTATCTATCACAATGAAATAAATTACTACATTGAATTAAGCAAAATAGGCCAGAAGCTCAGTTAGCTCCATACAATTCTTTGGGTTATGTAGATTTGCACCAGCTGAGGATCTGGCCCATTGTGTGTCAATAATAAGATATAGGGGAAGAGAAAGGAAAGATATTTTGGCAGAAAGATTAAGTATGTTCTCATGACTCTGGGTTTCCTACAACTAGTCCTTGGTTCCCTGCTGCCACTATCAACCTTCTCACTTGGAAATTTTACCTCAGGGCACTTCTCCTGCTTCCTTGTCATAAGGACACCATCCCCAAGAGGGGGCAGGGATCCTAATAGCTACAAGAGGTGTTCATCAAAGGCCACTCTAGGAATCACCCTTAACAATAGTTGCACTCCAGATTGCATTAACAAATATTGTTTACAATTAAAACCAATTAATGAACTCTGGTACTGATGAGCTGTCCTATCAAAGTGCCAGAAAGTTTTATTTCATACCCCAGTTCACGCTTCCTCTTCATAAGTGTAGCAGTGCACAGCAGGGACCCCTTGGCTCTTAGGTTCACAAAGTCAGTCTAAGACCCCGGGGATTAGTAACCACTAGTGCAGTTTTATTCACAGGTTTGTTTCCACCACCATTTCACCATATATAGTTGGCCCTTCACTATCTGCAGGCAGGGGGAAAGAGCTATCTCCCTGCTTCTGCTCCCCCTGGCTTCCTTTCTCTGAGGCTTTAAACAGCCCCAGGCTAATTAGTGGCAGCTATCTCTGCTTTCCCAATTAGGGCCAGGTTACCTCCAGCCAGCTCTAATTTATTCCCCTAAATGGGAGCTGGTGTGACAAAGGGATGAATCAGCAACTCTTTGCCCAGCACCCTGTCACAAGCCATGGAGCCTAAAGTCTGGTCTCAACCCCCACTCACTGCCCCCTCCCTGATGGACCCGTCTCTAGAATCTGGAGACCTTGCTTCCCAACTTCAACAAGCCACGACCAAACCACATCCAGCCAGCCAGTCTCCACACTAACCCCTCCAAGAGTCCTCGAACTGCCAACTTTTGAATGAACAATCTGAGGTTGCCCCTAGTAATCTAATGGGCATTCACAGAGTCCTTAGGTTTCAAGTCACTTTTACCAGCATATTTTATATCTCAACTTCCTCATACCTAAAATAATACAAACATATACACTAACGGTCTCCACATATGTGAACAAGGTTTTATCATTATTTGCAGATTTGGTAAAACTGGAACATTTTGTGGAAACAATCCAATTTCACTGAAGTTCCAACAGAACTTGTCTGGTTTCCTACCAGCTTGCACATAGATTACCAGTAGCCACCTCGGGAGCGTGCTGAAGACCCCTGGTCTTCCAGGGTCCATGAACCCAGGACATCCTGCCCATGACTCAGGGTTAAATTCACTTTCACAGGGAATTTTGATATTTTTGATTTTGGTCCTCGCTGGAATGAAACCAGATTTCAAAATATTGGTATCTTCCAGGATGTGGAATTACTTTTCTCCATGTAGTTCTAGCCCACATCCTACCAACACTTCTGCATGTCAGTAACTTTATACGCTGAGCAATTACTGCCCATTAACATTACCTACATACACAGCAGTGAAGGTTTGCAGAAACAGACCTAGCTTTGTTAAAAAAAAAAAAAGATTAAAAACTCTCTATAGATCCATTAAAGAAGCAGTTCTGCACATTTAACTCTATCTATCTAAGGTACTTATATGGCCTCCATTACTGTAGTATTTGAGCGCCGCACAACCTTTAATGGATTTTTCCTCACAACACTCCTGGGAAGTATGGAAGTGCTATTAGCCCCATTTTATAGATGGAGGACTGACACACAGTTTGATTTCAATGGGAGATAGGCGCCTAAATGCCTTTCAGGGTCTGGGCCAAAGAGACTAGCTGACTTGCCTAAGTCACACAAGAAGTCTGTGGTGCAGCACAACCTTGACCCCAGGTCTGTTAAGGCCTAGAGTAGTGTCCTGATCACAGGACCATTCTCCCTCTCTAACTGACCTAATAAAATCAGTGGGTATGTTGGATGTATATTTAAAAATGAAGTTTAAGGTTGATACAGGGTATCCCCTACTACAGGGTTAATTTCTTTCTCTTTTGTCTCTCTATCTGCTTAGTATTCATTCAAAATACTACTGGAAAGTTCTTATGGTATTTCAAAAACAAAGTGCAGCAGGTAGTGAAACCATCTGGGAACGAAACAGAGCAGGTTTGGCTAAATATAGTATGACTGGAATTTATCAGTAACAAGATTATAGGCCACTAAAGACCCTGAGACCTTAAAAAAGTGATAGCTTGAAGAAGAGAAAAGCAACTCAAATCACTCTGAAGAACCTACCTCAGAGGAAGCAGGCCCTCTGTGTTGCATTGACACACATTTTGGATGGTGTGTTTTAGCAGTTATATCTAAAGCTGCAGAAAGCTAAGTATAAGAAGCAAACGCTGCATGGGCTGCCAAAGCAGGACAGAGGGAAAGAATTTATTTTCTCCTATATAGGTTCATACAAGCAATGGCATTTGTGGTCAGATCTTCAGTTTCTTCTAAACATAAGTCTAGTTCATGGACTGAAAACCTTTGGCACATGGCCCATCAGGGAAAGCCACCTGCGGGCCGGGACGGTTTGTTTACCTGCAGTGTCCACAGGTTCAGCCGATCGCAGCTCCCACTGGCCTTCCCAGGCCAATGGGGACTGCAGGAAGAGGTGCAGGCTGTGCTGGCCGCCGCTTCCCGCAGCCCTCATTGGCCTGGAATGATGAACTGTGGCCAGTGGGAGCTGAGATCGGCCGAACCTGAGGATGCTGTGGGTAAACAAACCATCCCGGCCCACCAATGGCTTTCCCTGATGAGTGCTAAAGGTTGCTGATCTCTGGTCTAGTTGATTTAAACCAATCAAGGAATGAATGTATATTTATTTATTTATTTGTCATATTTTCTTTGGCAAGTATGTATATTTTTAAAGAGCTGAATTTCAAGCCACAGTGTATGTCTCTAGCTCTCTCTGTTGAGAAAAATATTGATTTATGTGTTAATTTGATGTAATAAAGGCTTTTTTGTCTATTTTCCACTTAACACTACTGTTGATTTTACATAACTAAAGTACAGATGGCTATAATAATATTATTATTATGTAACATTTCACTCTACATTTATAATTTAGGTACTGCACACTGCAGCCAGATTGAGATTTTCCTAGACAGAACTGGTAATTGTTTGGACCATTTTATTTATCGTAATCCTATAATTTTGTTAAAAGAACACTTTCAAGTTAAAAATTACATAAATATGGATAAATATTTTTAAAAATCTTACCTGTGTTGCTAAAAACATCCTTATTATCCAAAATTATTTTTAGGCCATGATTTCACAGTTAGATCTATTAGTGTAGCTCCCTGCAACCTGAGGAATCCAAATGACTTCAAATAATGCTCTAGTATCTGAAATGTGTGGAATTTGGTAACTGTAAAATATAGGATATTTTGTAGTGCTAGTTTGAGCAATTAGTCTTAACCCAGACTAAAGGGAAGAATGAAGTCAGGTCATTACGGGAACAAACTGTGACCCAGAAAGTCACAATTTCTCAACTGCTCCTCTCATTCTCTGCGGCGGGACTACTTAATGCCCTTTCAGGGCACCATTTATTTCTCCCAGGTACTCTGAGTGGTACTTCCTGGTCTTCCTCTGCCCACTTGTTCTGCCAGGGCAGAGTGTTGGATGAGACCTTTCAGCTGAGCACCTGGATCTTAGACAAGAGAAATGCAGAGAGGTGTTATATGCACACATATATTTTCAATGATGAGAGAAAGACGAGTTCAAACTGGAACAGGTGCAGAGAAGAGCTACTATGGTGATCTAAAGAATGCAAAACCTACCTTATGAGCGGTTACTCAAAGGATTTGGTTTGTTAGGCTTAACCAAAAGAAGGCTGAAGGGACTGAGCCAGAGGTTAGGGGGTCTATTAAAGGAATGGGTAGGCGAGGTTCTGTGGCCTGCAGTATGCAGGAGGTCAGACTAGATAATCAGGATGCTTCCTTCTCACCTTAAAGTCCATGGGTTTACAAGAAAGACAACTGAACACTGCTAAGACTCAGGATCAGTATTAGATCACAGAATCATATGATTGGAAGCTAACCCAAAGAGGTTTTCTAGTCCAGTCCCCTGCACGCAAGGCAGAACTAAGTATTATCTAGATCAGTGGTTCTTAAATTTTAGCAACCCAAGAACCCCCATTTTTATTTAGAATTTTTCACAGATCCCCAAGGCCCCAACTCAGCCCCAGACCCCACCCTCAGTCCACCCCTTCCCCCCAAGTGCCCATCCCACCCCACCTCTTCCTGGCCCGCTTCATCCCTGCCCCTCCTCTTCCCTGGCTCTTTCTGCCCCCTCCCCCGAGCACGCCCCATCCCCACTCCTTCCCCTCACTCCCAGCACCTCCTGCATGCTGCTGAACATCTGTTCCCCACCGAGCAGGAGGCGCTGGGAGGAAGGGGGAGGAATTGAGGGAGGGAGGAAGAGGAGTTGATCAGTGGGGCCTGCGGACCCCCTGGAGTACCCTCGGACCCCCGTTTGAGAAACATTGATCTAGATCATCCCTGTCTAACCTGCTCTTAAAAATCTACAATGAAGGAGACTCCACAACCTTCCTAGGCAATTTATTCCAGTGCTTAATTACCCTGGCAGTTAGTTAGGAAATTTTTCCTAATGTCCAACCTAAACTGCCCTTTCTGAAAGTTAAACCCATTAGTTCTTTCCCTATCCTCAGAGGTTACCAAGAACACTATTTCTCCCTCCTACTTATAACAGCGTTTTATGTACTTGAAAACTATTATCATGTTCCCCTGCCCCCCTGTATTCTCTTCCCCAGACTAAACAAACCCAGATTTTTCAATCTTCCGTCATAGGTCACGTTTTCTGGACCTTTAATCATTTTTGTTGCTCTTCTCTGGACTTTCTCCAGTTTTTCTACATCTTTCTAAAATGTGGTGCCCAGAACTGGACACAATACTCCAATTGAGGCCTAATCAGCATGGAGTAGAGGGGCAGAATTACTTCATGTGTCTTGCTTACAACATTCCTGCTAATACATCCCAGAATGTTGTTTGCCATTTTTGAAACAGTGCAACACTGTTGAGTTAGATTGTGATCCACTATGACCCCCAGACTCCTTTCTGCAGTACTCCCTCCTAGGCAGTCATTTCCCATTTTCTATGTGTGCAACTGATTGTTGCTTCCTAACTGGAGTACTCTGCATTTCTCCTTATTGAATTTCATTCTGTTTACTTCTGACCATTCCTCCAGTTTGTCCAGATCACTTTGAATTTTAATCCTATCCACCAAAGCACATGCAACCTCTCAGCACTTGGAATTGTCACAAACTTTATAAGTGTACTCTCTATGCCATTATCTAAACCAATGATGAGGATATTGAACAGAACCGGGCCCCAAACTGATCCCTATAGGACCCCACTTGATATGTCCCTTGTGATAAAGCCTCTGTCCCAGATCTGGACCTTAGCATCCAAAATTTGGGGGCTTACATAAAACTCTTCCCAAGCTTATACCCAGCTTGGCTCTGATCTCGCTGCCACCAACCAGCATTTAGGCTCCTGGTCACCCCGATTCACCCCAACCTTTCCCTGGGACCCCAAACCAACCCCTGTGGTCTCCCTATTCCATGGAAAGACTCCCTCCCCTGTTCCTCATTATCTCTCCCGCAGCTTCCCTCCTGTGAACTGGGCGACTGCCTTTAGTACTTAACTCCTTGAATGCAAACAAAGAGGGAAATCACCCTCCCTGAGCGATGCATTCAACCGAGTTAAGCTAACATAAAGTTTTCTCACCCTTCCTGTAGCCTCACCAGAGGAAAACCAAAACTTCAACCATTTAAAAGACACTTTATATCCAAGAGAAGAAAATCAGAAAAATTAACCCACTCATTAAGTGTCAATTACAGCCTCTGCTATAAGAATTTAGAAGTACCGTCTATTCAAAATAGCAAATTTTAAACCAGTCCGCAATTCCACCTGTAATACAAACCAATGCACATTAACAGCCTATGCTTGTTTCCTTCCCTTACTCACACCTATATAGAAATTAGAAAGAAGATTGGAGTTTAGCAGAAAAGCTGTTTCAATCATAGGCCGGGAGCAACAAAAGCCCTGAGTTCCTTTCCCTCCAGACTAAAAAAAATCCAGTTCTCTGATTGGTCCTCTGGTCAGGTGCTTGATTCCCCCCTGTCCACCCCTTACAGGTAAAAGAAAATTAACCCTTACCTATCTACTTATGACACCCCTTCCAGCTTGTCTGTCTACTCTCTGGGAATGGTTTTCCAACCAGTTATGCAGCCATCATATAGTAGCTCCATCTAGGTTGTATTTCCCTATTTTGTTTATGAGAAGATCATGCAAGACAGTATCAAAAGCCTTACTACAGTCGAACTATACCACATCTACCACTTCACCCCATCCAAAACGCTTGTTACCCTGTAAAAGAAAGCTATTAGTTTGGTTTCAAATGATTTGTTCTTGACAAATCCATGCTGACTCTCACTTATCATATTATTACCTTCTACAAACTGCAAACTGATTGCTTAATTATTTGCTCCATTACCTTTCCAGGTATTGAAGTTAAGCTGACTGGTTTGTAATTGCCCAGACTGTCCCATCTTCTATGACTTTTCAAAGACAATTTTTAACTCATTCTTCCCCATTTTAGCCTTTGATCCTACCTCATTTTCACTGGCAATCACTATGTTAAATATCCAATCACTACTAATTTTTTGGGTGAAAACCAAAACAAATTCCTTTAGCAAGTCTACCATTTTCACATTTTCTGTTATTGGTTTTCTCCCCATATTGCATAATGGGTCTATCCTGGCCTTAGCCTTGTCCTCTTGCTTTTAATGTATTTGGAGAATGTCTTCTTGTTACCCTTTATGTCTCTATGTAGGTTAATCTCATTTTGTGCCTTGCTGTTTCTAATGTTGTCTCTGTATGCTTTTGTTATTTGTTTATATTCATCCTTTGTAATTTGACATAGTTTCCACTTTTTGTAGGACTCTTTTTTGAGTTTCAGATCATTGAAGATCTCCTGGTTAAGTCAGGATGGTCTCTCATCTTACTTCCTATCTTTCCTACTCAATGGGATAGTTTGCTCTTTTGCCCTTCGTAATGTCCCTTTGAAAAACTGTCAACTCTCTTGAGCTGTTTTTCGCCATAGACTTGCTTCCCTGTGATCTTACTACAGACTTCTTGAATTTGCTAAAGTTGGCCTGCCTGAAATCCATTATCTTTACTGTTTTGTTTTCTCTCCTACCATTTCTTAGAATCATGAATCCTATCATTTCATGATCACTTTCACCCAAGCTGCCTTCCACTTTCAATTTCTCAACCAGTTCCTCCCTATTTGTCAAGATCAAATCTAGAACAGCCTCTCCCCTGGAGGCTTCCTCCATATTCATGTGTTCTCTTTTAAAATATTAGAAGGCAGGGAAGTCTTATTGCTGCAAGTTACATTAAGTCTCCAAAATCAAAACCAAAGCCAGGGCAGAAGAAGTTGGCAGGAATTCCTGATGTAACTGTCTATGATTTGAATGGCCATAGGGCCAGGACGTAATACCCAGTACCCAAAAGCACTCTGTGACACTAAGCACTTTACTACAGATGTTCTCAGGCTGGGAGAGTCTTGTTGTTATATATAATTTTTCAAGTTCCCTGGTGCAATAACCTGCAAACTGTATTGTTTTCAAACAGTGAAGATGTGGTAGATGTACAATTTAGCCTTTTGTACACATTTTATTGTGTAAGGTTGAAAAGAATCATAGAATATCATCTTGCCCAACCCCCTGCTTAAAGCAGGATTGATCCCCAGACAGATTTTTACCCCAGTTTCCTAAGTAGCCTCCTCAAGGATTGAACTCATAGCCCTGGGTTTACCAAGCCAATGCTCAACCCACTGAGCTGTCCCTCTCCCCCAAAATAAAGGTCATCAAGTCTAGTCCCCTGCCTTCACTGGGCAGCACAAGTACTGATTTTGCCCCAAATCCCTAAGTGGCCCCTTCAAGGATTGAGCTCATATACCTGGGTTTAGCAGGCCAAATGCTCAAACCACTGAGCTATCCCTTGTAGAATGACTAGATATATAATGTTGCCTTTTTCAAAGTAAGATTGTATCACCATATATAACGTTTTTTACCGCTCTTCTTGTTCAGTTGTGACACAGCAATCGTTAGGCTATCCTCTTTCTGAGGCCACGTCTACACTATGGGATAATATCGAATTAGCTAAAATCGGTTTTATAAAACTGATATTATAAATTCGATTTCATGCGGCCACACTAGGCACAGTAATTCGGCGTTGTGCGTCCATGGGGCCACTATATGTCGATTCTGAAGCGTTGCTTTCTGGTAGCTCTTCCTAAGCTATCCTATAGTTCCCACATCTCCCCCCCCTTGGAATTTCTGTTGAACATTATTGTCGCGGGTTCTGTAAATGTCCCTTCAGTTCGTGTCCTTCCTCGGAAAACATCAACTGACAATCTTTCGGCGCCGTTTTTTCCCTGATTCCCTGGAAGACGAACCATTAGCACGGCAACCATGGAAGCCCATTCAGCTTTTTTTTTCCTGCACATTGTTGTACGATGCCTGCCGCGACAGAGGCGTACTCCAGCGCTACACAGCGCCTTCACTTGCCTATGCACGATAGCAGAGATGTTTACTGTTGTTCTGTACCGTCTACTGCGGAGATTAAATGGCAATGAAAGCTGTTTATCTCTCCTTCTCTTATTGTCCGTGCTATATGAGTGCCACTCGGTGAATCGGCTGGGCGACGCAACGCAAAAGCAAAATTGGGATGACTCCCCCGAGCACTCCTCCCTTTATGGTTTCCAAAATAGAGCATCCTGCTTAGAATTAAAGGCAAGTTATTTAAGGCCAGGTTCAAGAGCACAGCGCTCGTGTGCAGTCATTCACAGGAGGTGCTCCTTGCAACAACCCACCCGTATGCTTCTCTTCATCCCCCAAATCTTCCTGCAACCATCATGTATCCTGCCCAGTTCTAAGTAATAAAAATGCAGATAAGAACACTGATTAGACATCAAAATGAGATGAGCAGCCTCCCGGCTTATAACAGTCCAATCAGAAAATAACCGGTCGGGAGAGAAGCCCAGCATCTGCTGCTATACAGTCCAGGCAGTACAGCATCTTTCGTTACAAGACAGGAGGGGCTGATGAAGCTCACCCCATTCTATTGAGGCAGACGTTTCCCAGCCGTTTGTCAGTCTACTGGAATAACGGGAGTCATCTCCATGTTTACCAGCGCCGCACCTCACCTCAAAAGGCCCCAGTGAGCACTCCATCGGCTATGCCAATGAATCATATCATCTATTGTACCGATCTACCACGGAGGAGAGAGGCTAATGTCTTCACTGCTTGCAGCCATCTCGTACCAGCAGCATTCAGTCCATTAGTGACCCTGACAGCAGCCAAAACTGATTCTTTCCCTTTTCTTTCACCTGGTGAGGCGAAACTGAGGAGCTATCCTTAACCACACCAGCACACTGTGTTTGAACACACTGAGCAGCAAGATGCAAATACTTTTCAGGACTGCGGGAACATGATGGATATTGGAGTCCTTCAGTCCCCTCCCTCCCTCCATGAGTGTCCATTTGATTTCTTGCTTCCGTTACACTTCTGCACATTGTTAGCCTCGACTTTTTTTCAAACACTTTGGCATTTCGGTCTTCTTGTAATGACTCTGATACAACAATTTTCCCTATAAGGCTCAATCCAGTATCGCCGTACTCCCATGCTGGACTCTTTTGGATTTGGGACTCATCCCAACGTGCTAATCAGAGCATCACGGGCAAACAGAGAATTCAAAAGTTCGTGGGCCTTTTTCCGTTACCTGCCACGCTGCATCCGTTCCGATTGCATCCGTATGCGTCATGCACGTGGAATACCGCCAGAGCCATCATGTCATTCCCCACACCAACCGTAATCCATATGTTATATCAATTTACCTAACTCCTCTCGTCGGGGAGGAGTACAGAAATCGATTTAAAGAGCCCTTTATATCGATATAAAGGGCATTGTAGTGTGGACAGGTACAGCGTTAAATCGATTTAACGCTCTTTAAATCGATTTAAAAGCTTAGTATAGACCAGGCCTGAGTGTACTGCAGCTTGTCCCAATGGATTTGCCTTGCAGCAGACTGACTGGAGTTCTGCTGGAATGATAAAAGAGGAAAAGCATACAACTTTTACTCTAACAGCCTCTCTCTGTCTGCAGTTTCTTTGAACCTTAGCAGATGCTTCTGGTCTTGATTATGAGGCTCTTTAAGTCATGCTGAATCCCCAGTAATATGCTCAAAATTAGCAATGGGAAAACTGGATGTGTGTTGACTGTATAGAAGTGCAATAAAAGTCAGCTTCCAAAATGTAAATCTTTTACCATGGGAGACAAGATGGGTGAGGTAATACCTTTTATTGAACCAACTTCAGTTGGTGAGAGAGACAAACTTTTGAGAAACACAGAGCTCAACATTGCATAGAATCTTTTATCATAGCAGTTTACTGTATAATGCCGATTATAGCATACTATATAATGCCATATAATGCCGAAATGCATTGAGGGCAATAGCAAAACTCTCAGGAACAACCATGATGTCCTAACTCCCACTGAGTAGAATCTTACTTGACAAGTAACCCCATTAACTTATCGGACTACTGGTGGCTCATTCAATGTGAATAAGTTGTTCAGAATCTGGCCTTTAGATTGTCAATTCTTTGGGTCAGGGACTATGTGTGCACAGCTCCAATTCCGGACTGGGCTCCTAGGCACTTCCACAATACAAATAATTAATACCATTCATTTAAACAAGAGTTGGATTTGTACTATAACGTTCTGTATACATACTAACTTTTATATATGTACAAACTGGTCCGTAATTTGGTAACAGCTGGGTATCAGTGACAGACTGAAATCAAAATATTCTGTGGAAACTGTCAAATAGGTACAATATGATAAGCCACTGCTTTGGGGAAAGCTCTTGACAGTAATACTCAATTTCTTTGGAGGTCAGAGGACACTCATATACTACAGTGATGAGCACTGTTTAAGAATAGAATAAGTAAGGCAATACTCACCTCTACTTGCTGATAAAAAAATTGTTTTCAACCTGTTTGGCACTTGGTTTATCTGAAAAGTTGCTTCCTTCATATTTTTTTTTCCTGCCTCAGCTCTTTCTTGTTGTCAGGGAGGGATTTATTGAGACTGCCATTACAGCTTGAATTGATGTCCATTATATGTTTAACATTCTAAGGGTCTGATGCTGCAAATAATTTTTAAAGATGTCCACATTTAAATGTTTGCAATATCAGGCCCTTACTGGAGAGCAGCTATTTGAAATTTTCAAATGGTTAAAACACCATTTGGTTATCCCATTTTATGAAGAAAGTGCTCACAGAATATGTTTACAGCACAGGCCAGGTCCCCTACACCTGAGGCAGACAAAACTCCCAATGAATGAAATGAGAGTTTTATTTATGTAAGACTCTCTGTTGTTATTCTATGCTTCAGTAGTAAATGGTCACAGAAGTACAGAAATAACTGGGAATGTTTGCCTTTCAGCAGTATTCATCTTGCAATTCAATATACAGAGATCAGCAACTGAATAAAAGCATTTAAAATACAGGGCCTGCTTCCAATCTCACTTATACTGGTGTAAATCAAGAATAAATCCACTGAAGGAATGGAGTGTAAAACTGGTATAAGTAAAATCAGAATCAGGACTATATACTACACCTCTACCTCAATATAACAGTGTCCTCAGGAACCAAAAAATCTTACCGCGTTATAAGTGAAATCGCGTTATATTGAACTTGCTTTGATCCGCCAGAGTGTGCTGCCCACTCCTTTCTCCCTGCCCCCTGAGCGCTGCTTTATTGTGTTATATCGGGTCGCATTATATTGAGGTAGAGGTGTATAACCTTACATTTGCATGGAATGTATTGTTAAAGATGTTTATGGATACCGCTATTATAACTAGCTTATTTTCCTGCACATTTAATAGATCAAAGGTGTCCAAAATGATCTTCTAACATGACTAAAATAAACAAGTATATTTATTGCCACATAACTTGCAGCAGGATTGATACCCTTGTTGAATCTGAAAACAAAAATAGTGATTGATTTTTGTTCTTAGTTTAATAAAAGGAATCAGAAAACACTATAAAAACATGCATTCATTTAATTTGACTGACATCTTCAATTTTGGATATATATTCTAACTAATGGAATGAAAATTGCAATACATGAATCAATTATATTTGTTCAGTTATCTGTTTGCAAAGTGAGAACAGCTTAAATTATATATGATTTCACTGTCTATATATCATGGTATCTTAATTGACAACAATACCATCAATAAATTTGTTTTTAATGAAGAGCTTATCAGTATGCATACATAGTTCATTTCTGATCTATTAGTATTTATAGAAGCAATAGGTTTGTGTTCAAGTGTCTTGAAACACAGGCCCCATATTTTTAATTCAGGACAATGGGAAGGATTTGGTTGACATGTACAAGGATTTACTGAGATAATTAGCAACCTTATTAATATTATATTATTATTGTATCATAATTATGTTGCTATTAATAGAATTATAGCAGCATATTTTTTATTTAAGAGTTCAGGCTGTATTATCAAAGCCCTTTCATGGCAATGACAGGCCCCGGCCCTGCAAACACTTATGTGTTGATTTGACATTAAGCACACAAGGAATCCCACTGAAATCATGATGAAACAGTATGTTTGCAGGACTGAGGTCATACTTTTGCGGAGGTTATAGGAAATAGGTTACAAACTTTAATTGGACTTGGAAATATTTTTCACTATATATATATATATAAAACATTTTGAGCCTTTTGTTAGTTGTACGGGCTCTGTCTTACAGTCCTTACCTATGGATTAACATTCTGTGTTTGTAAAGAGCAAATTCTTTGAAACTTTCTGAATTTCACATTTTGATCTGCATTTTTCCCCATTTTTGACCAGCTCTATGATTTAGCATAAATAGGTTAATAAAAAAATTAATGTGGTATCTATGATGGAGTTTATATCCTCCTTTCGCACTAAGAGAGTTCACTTGGAGTGAGAGAGCTTAATTAAGGCACATGGTTGCACCGGGATGGTGGATCAGGCCCACCTGAACATGAACTCCAGCTGAGGGAAGAGCAGTTAGAAAGCATAAATGGAAAGGAAGCCCATATGAGAAGCAGGCTGTAGAGAGAGAGAGAGGAAGAACTCTGCAGTCCCTCTCTGCTTTGTTAGAGAGTGAAGAAAGGACCTAGAAAGAGGTAGATATGCAATAAGCCCAGGGAGGAACTGTGGGAAAGGGCCTAGGCAGGAAGAAATTCAGGCAGGTAGCAAGGAGATTAAGGAAGTAGACTTACCTGCTCACCACAGGGACCCTGGACTGGAACCCAAAGGTGATGCAGAAACACCCTGATGCAAGAGAGTGAAGAAATGTGAAGTGAAAGCCCTGAGAAGTGTTTCTCTGCCCAAGAATGGAAGGACAATCCTGCAGAGCCCAGGAAGGCATGAAGAGTCTGCAGAGGAGAGAGCCAGGGTAGGGTGAAGAGTTAGCTTCATTTGTGTTTAGTTTATTGGACTGTTTGGTTACCCCAAAATGGGTGGGACCAAATGTGACCTGGTCAGAGGGCTGAGTCGTGAGAAGAGATGGGCACCCATGGAGCCAGAGAGAGTGGCTGTTGGCAGGGCTTTTAGAACAGGAGGGCCTGCTATGCCACACCCAGCCACAAGGGGGCATGCTAGTAGTGAGTCCATTTTTTTTTACAGTGCCTGTCACAGATTATATAAACATGCTAGTGGTCAAAAAGACCAAAGTGCAAAACTTCAAAAATCACTTAAAGAACCAACCAGCTCACAAGAATGGCCAAGCAGAAATAAAAGGCCAAGTTCTGCTGTCCATTACCCTTCTGGAGTTACTTCAAATTTATATTTGGACAGCTAAGAGCTGAATTTGATGCAGAAGGATTGGCACTCAGAAAAATTTCATGACCCAAAGCAAATTTTAAACTAGGGGAAGAAGACACATAATAGACAAAAATAGGCCAACCAAAGCAGTCAGGACTTATCTGTGTCCTAAAGACAGGCTGTAAGAGATTCTGATGAACCTCCTATTATAGAATCTAATCCAGTGTCCATTGAAGTCTTTGGAAAGACTCCCATTAACTTCAACGGGCTTTGGATCAGGTATAGTCTGTTAAAAGCCAAGAGCTCTTTACTGAGCAACCTCATCCTCTCAGTGCTGCTAAAAGAAACTGTAGATCAAGAATAGACCCATCTTGGTTAAATGGTGGTTTCAGTTAGGATCATAAAGTGGGCAGTGTTTGCTCAAATACTTCCTAGTTAGATTATTAAGGGATCATTCATCTGCTATTATTATGATTTTCCTTTATATACAAAAAGAAACTAGAAGAGAAATATATTTACTTATGATGTGGGCAAAGAATACTCGACAATTTGAAATAATTTTAAAATAGATGAGATACTGTATAGTGAGAGTGACTGTTCTTGTAACTAACCTCTAACAAGGAATCATGGCAGGTGATGGGTTTCATTTACTTTTTGTAGATTTTCCTCTGTGTGTGTGTAGTGCCATGAAGTTTGGAAAATCAGCTTCTGCACATGCAGAAACAGTTTTAGAAGGATGCAGTGATGCACAGAGTGTTGTGGAGGACAGGACTGAGTCCCTAGTGTGTAGGCACATCTGTTGCATTGACATGACAGACTATCATGTCTCCAAAGTATCCTTTGGCTTCTGTTGGTACAGTGATCTGGGAACTAAAAAGGAGCAACATAATAGAGCATAACAGATGTGCATGATTCATTGCAGTCTACTGAGTAACTAATACCCTTTTTGGAAATTAGTAGGCAGACCAAAATAGATATTTACCTGATAAACTATAATACCATCAGTGAATTGAGTGTATAATGCATATCGCTAAAATAAACCCTAAATATTTCCCCAGTCCTATGGCTATGGCTACATGTCAGTTTCCATTCACTTCCAATTTGAACACTCTCTCTCTCTCTCTCTCTCTCTCTCTCTATATATATATATATAAATGGTTGCTAAATCAATGAAATATATATAAATCAAGATCTTAGTAGGATTCGAAAAGAAATGGGATATTATAGATAACAAAATATTCAGAATTACATAAAAAAGATCATTGGAAGGTATATATATATCCTCATGCAACAAGGCTAATTAATGGAGTGTAGAAAGGCTCTTTCTTGGCCTAGGGCATATGTAGAATCATCCTGTTCATATCCTTCTTCCCTGGCCATGCCCTCTACAATGGATGCAGAGAGGATTCACTGTACTAGCTCTACACCATCAGAAGATCCTCCATATGCTGGGTCTTTTTTTTCCCACCCAGAATCTGCACTGTAGCAAAGAATTGGCCCTTGATACTCAAGTCTTAATTTACTTTGCTGTTCGTAGGTTCTTCCATCACACACAAAATATGATGCATCAGATTCATTCCTGGTGTAAATCTATTGATTTCAATGGAGGGGCAGGTTGAATTTAGCCCAGTATGACTCAGTAATCTCACATTCCAAAGCAAACCAGGATAAACTAAACATCTTTTCCCACAAAAGTTGTAGCTCTTTGGGGTTTGGGAGGTCCTCTCTGCAAGCCTTCTCAGAAAACCTTCCCTAGCCAAGGACACAATTTCTTGAACCTCACAGACTTTTCATTCCCCTCTGGCTTCCGTCTGCAAGGAGAACTCTAGCCCTAAGTAACTGGGAATACCTGGAAGACTCCTGCTGATGTCATGGATTTTATTGCTCATACAATATTCTCTTTTCATTACTGTGAGGAGATTGAATGAACTTTAACGATAGTTATCGGTCTGCAGGAGACTACGCACCTTGTGCTTACAAAACAGCCATCAAAAGTCATTGTAAATCATTACTGGTATTCATGGTACTTCAAGCCAAAATTCATAGAGACCAGTTTTTAATAAAATTAATTATGAAATACTTATCCATCACCATGAAATTGCTGTGTGCACATTCAGCAAGGAGAATTAGCAATTTATTTATTTATAAGTTTCTCTCTTTTTTTACCCCTCCATCTTAAAGAGAAATCACAAGAAAGGTTGAGTGGCATGTTTGTTTATGAAATTGGCCAGAAAGCATTGTTCTCAATTTGATTTGCAATAGCTAATGAGTAACATAATTTTTAATCATAGATTTTCAGGCTTGTCACAATTGACAGGCACATCTTGCATGTGTTCTATTCTGCATGGCATAATGTAAGCTGTTGTGTATGCTAACAAGAGAACAAAGGCAATGTGAAAAAGATCAATGTACCATGAGAGAATAAGACTTCTTTGGCAAACAAGCTGTGGTGTAAATATCTTTTAGTTTCGGGAGTAGCACAGTGAGATTTTATACAAACTGAAAGATTTTCTTTAACTTGAAACACAGAGGAGATGGAGGGGGTGGGAGAGGAATTAAATCAGTTCTCCTGTGTTAGTTAATTGAATGCTAGCAATCATCTGAGGTATAGAAAACATAAGATCCTGAAATCCTATCTTCCTTCAGGATAATTTTTAAGACATTCTAGATGGTACATCAGGAAATATTATAAGAAAATGCACACTGATAAACTTCATAAAATTTATTTTCCCTCATCAGCCTACCAAGAGATTTTTTTTTCAATTATAATATAGAGTCAGATGTTCAGAAGTTCCACAAATTTCCACTCACAGGGCCATATTCTCAACCCTACTTAACTCCAATTGCACTGTAAAGAAGATGGAAATCTACTCTAACAGGGTATCTGAGGATTCCTCCCATCTATGGTTGTTGAGGACTGGAGGAGTTGCAGCTTGATCCTTGCTCCCAAGGGGTTGCTCTAACCTGGAGTTGCCCCCAGGATTGGAGGAATGCAAAAGTTCCATAAACCCATATTTCTTCATCTTCCCTCCCCCACCTTCCAGTGGGCCACTGGCAGTTATATTTTGCCCAGGAGTCCCTTCTGCTCTAGGAACTCCTAATAAGTGACCCCTGTAATCACCACTCAAAGAACCGGGGCTTCTTTTGGATCCTGGAGGACCAGCAGAATTTGAGGGCAATACCACTGCCATTTCGTGGAGGGTGCAAACCCTCTACCTTCTTTTTTATGTAGCTTTTGGTAAAGAGTTATCAAGAGGAGTCTCATAGTCCTGCCACCCCAACACTCACATACTCCTTCCTTCCAAAGGATATTTCTGTGGATAGGAATCCATGCAGGAAGGTTCCTCTGTGCAGGGGGCACTCTGTATCCATATGATTTGCATCAGCTCATGGCCCAGAAAGGAGTGATGTAACGGGCCAGGGACTCCTTATTTATAATCCTGGATCTATCTCGGATTGTCAAGTCAATTATCTTCTCTGCCTCAGTAAAATGGGAATTATAATGCTTACTTACATACATCACCTCGGTATCTTGTGGATTAGATAGTTAATACCAGCAAAGCATGCTGAAGAAGAAAAATGCGATCAGTATACAGAGTAAATGAATAAGTATATATTAGCATTCCCTGGACAACATCTTGAATGATCATCGAGTTATGAAGTCAGATTTCTTTATAGTTTATCCGTTAACACAAGACATACAAAAAATCATTTTGGTCTGGAAAATGATCTTTGTCTCTATTGTCCCAACCACTCAGATCCAGTGTAAATGGAATTGATGGTATGTGTTTCCCCTAGCACTCACTCATAATGCCATTGACATGCATTGATAAAACTTCTATAACTTTTCTAGGTATTTAATTTTACTTATTCATTTTCCACTGAGAACAGAGAAAGAGGGAGTGAGAATCTGCTTGTGTGGGTGAACAACAAAGATCTGAGTAAGTGAAATGTTTGAGAGGAAAAACAGGCCTGTAAAGTTTTTTGCTTTTGATTTAGCTTTGAAAGTTACTCAGTATTAGAATATCAACTTGCTTTGCATTTTAATCTCCATAAAACCCATCAGGGTGTGATAAATGCTGCCAAGTGGTATCAGAAACTTGCTTCTCTGCTGCCACTATTTCTGAAATGACAGCGGAAGAAGAGGTGCGGGTTTCTGGCCACCTTTATCAAAAGAGACCACAGGCAGATGTAATTTGTAAAAATTGAAAACTAAAGTATATTTATAATACTCAGCCAGCGACCTTTACACAACATAATAAAAGGGACACTGACTGCAGTGTGTGACAATAAAAAGATTGGGCATTTTTTGTTGTTGTTTTCACAGGTAGCGTAATGGAAATAGATCCTGATTATTTTTGACACATGTTAATGGTGCTTGTCACATTCTCTGTATTTTCATCATGACATGCATGATTTTTGATGACGTGTCACCTTTTGTATATTTCTTAAATATATGTCATTTGCTAAAAATATACAAGATATTGGCAAAGTGTGCATACCAACAACATAAAAGCATCTCATAACAGCAAGTGCACCAGTGATTGGCAGGAGGCAGATACGGTTTATTTTTTAAACTACCAGTAAGTTACAAAACAATTTTTCCTCCAAACCCTTTTTTAAAAAAGGTGGTGGTTAAAGGTTTTCTTTGGGGGTGGGGGGATGATACCAGGGAGAGAAAGAGATAGCTGGAGTTTTTCTGGCAGATATTTGCCTTTTCCTGCTGTGGAAAAGCTGTAAAATGCTGATACAGTAATGTGGTAGTCATTGATTTATATGGTTTGGCAAAAGCTAGGCCAGCTCCTCTGAGGCAGAAAGGGAACAGGAGAAACACATTTCAGTCTGGCATTGAGAAATGGCTGCTCAACATTCGGGATGTGACCTTCCGCCATTTGAAGTGTATGGTTGATATTATTCTTATTCTGGGAGAAGCAGTTGGGGATTACTGGATGTTTTAATATCCCACAATGCACATAAAAACTGGGGCACATGGAGAAACGGCAGGTGACCCCTTTTGGATCAAAATGGATGACTCACTTTGACTGCTGTTATCTTAAAAGTACCTCTCAACAAATGTAACTGTCCTGTATACCTTGTACTGTATATATGTACATATAACTATAGGAACACATTGCCCAAGTAAGGTCCCATTCACTGGCTTTGTACTGGTTTTTGTTGTTGTTATGATCACTTTCTTGACATTGAACTACAAGCAAAGCCTCAGATACAGAGACTAACCCCAGAATCAGATTACTGTCCAAACTCCCCCAAAGTTTAGAGGAATTTGGTGCTCCTGTTTGGTCCATTATAGAAAGAGATCTAAAAAATAAAGGTGATATCAAGATCCAATCTTCCCGAAGTTTAGGTCCATTATTTCACTTAGCACCCATTGTTGGTATCTGGCAGTGTACTGCTCAGTGCATCACCAGTCAATGGTGAGTGAGCCCAGTTGCTGGTATTTCTAGGCCAACTGAGTCTCGGTAGATTCCAGACACTATTTCCAGATCTGAACTCTTAAGGCACATGCCTCAGCTCAGCCTTCCTGTCTGATGCCTTTCATGAGGCACTGTCACCCTAGACCTTGAAACCAGTGTCTGAGATCTCCCTATGTCCCGCTCCCTCTGCTGCTTATACACATTCCCCCAGGCATTCCACCAAGGCTGTGGTCACCCTGGCATTCTAGTTTAACCCTGTCAAGTGCAATGTGGTAAGAAAGCAAGGAAAACAAGATTAGCAAAGGAATATCTTAACCAGGGTGATTTTACTCTTAAAGCACCTGAGAGTTATAGATCGTTTGAAATAACAAAAGTCCTGAGATGCACCGTCACCTCATCTGATCTCACCCTTCCTGTCAGTCTGAGATTCATTAGCATTTCAAGTTAGGCAGAGTCCCTCCTTACCTCTTTCTCCTGCGGGTCCTTCTTACATGTTGTGATGGGCATCCCGTGCTCAGAGTAGCACCTCGCTCTCAAGTAGACTCTCTGGTCTCTGTGCCAGGTGCTCAGCTGAGACTCTCCAGCCCTCTTCTCTACCCGCTTTTGCCATTCTTGCTCCACCTGCAGGCCCTTGTGTAGGAAAAGTATTGTTCCATGAGAACAGGCCAGCAGGCAGAGGCAATCAATGTCAATTGCCCAAGATTGCTATCTGGTCCTTCAACAAGGTATCAAACACTTGTCCTCAGCAGGGCAACTGTCTGTAACAATAGGCAGAACAATAGGTTGTCTTTGGGCATGTCCAGGCTTGTGTTCACTACATAGTACACAATGGAGTTCATGGTTTGATATTGACATATCCCACTCTGTCACCCCCATCTCCAGCTTTAAGCCTTGGAGGAACACTGACAGTTTGTAAGAGAAATAAATTTTGCAGAAAACGTATACAGAATGAGAGTAATTTTCAGTCACACCTAAGCACATATTTGACTAGTGAAAATCTCTATGAAAAGCAGAGCTTAGTATTCAGTTGATACATTTCTGCTTTTCTTTACTGAGTGTACTATATTATCCTTTTGTTTAACTGTCTGCATATAGAATCTGAGGAAATTCTGATACATTGGGATAGGGAATCCACTTCAGTTAAAAATAAGAATTTCTCTGAACCACTGCCTAAAACACAAGCTGAACTCCAGCAAAATTCTGTGTCATGCAGAAAGTTGAGATAATATGTTAGTACTCATTACCTTTTATTTTAGGGTTTGCTTGTACTCTGGGTTATAGCCAGGATTTGAATGGAACGTACCAATTGTAAAATAGCAAAGTTGAATGGTCAAGAGTGCGGACAAATGCTTTGAATCTAATGGATAAAAGGACCAATCTTTCCAAGTTACTGCACTATAAAGATTAGATGGAATGACAATCTTTGCTACGTTAATAGAAGCAAAGGTATACTTTACAAGATAGTAAATTCTAGCCATACAAACACGATTTCTCTTTATGGAAAAGTACTATAGAATTTAGTAGCATATGAAAATCTTTCTGTAGAGTTTTTTATCAGGGATAAATATACTGTTACTTCCTCAAAGCTGGTTTTAAAAGTCTGTAGGTTTTTAGAGTGATTTCTACAGAGCCCTTTTTCTTCTGTTCCTTTTCTGGTCCCAATTCAGCAAAGCAATGAAGTCCATGCTTCACTTCAAGCTATGAGTAATCCCATCCCTATTCAGCAAAGCACTTTAAACAACAGCTTAAATACTTTGACAAATAGGGATAGGATTACTCACATGTAAGTATTTTGCTGAACTAGAGCCTAAATTTTGTAGGACATTTTCATAAAACTTATGACAAAAGCATGATGATTTATTTTAATTTGATTGGAAACACGTAGCTATTGTAGTTCTTCACATACACTTCACCTGTAATACCCATTTATTTCTTGTATATTGAAAAGTTGCAGTTATAGTGTACAGTAGACTGCACACCATGAAATCTACAATAGTTTTTGAATAGGGGAGGTTTTAATACTTATTTTAAATACCTCAAAAATATTATCTTGATATAGAGAACACATACAAGATAAATAGTTAGATCCTACATTTAATATTCTGAGTGTATGTTGTAATGCATACACATCTCCTTGTAAAATGAAATGAAGTGGTTGTGCATGTAGAGTAAATGGCTGGATGATTGAATGGAGCTAGCAGAAGTCATAGTATATTAGCCTTACAAATGAAAAAAAAACTTATAATGAGTGAAACTAGAAAGGATCTATCAATTTGGTTGTTTGACAGGAAACAAGAACTCTGACATTTACTTTGCTTCCTCCTAACGAGTGTAGGTCATGTAAGAAATTCATTTTGAGAGGATTCAGAAAGTTCCCATTAATTATAGTCATGCTTATAAAATATATGATGCTTATAAAACAGAAATGTTTCTAGGGGTAAAGGTGCTCATTTCATTGTTATGGACTTTAATGATATATAACTGAGGCTTTTAAAGACAGGACTGTATCAGTAGGTTGGAACAGGAGGTGCACAGACCCCATAGCAGTGCTTGGAGGCATTACACCTGTGCAGATTAAGAACAAAGATAAAACTCTTGATTCTCCTGTGTGATGGAGCTTTACTCGGTGCACCAGGGAGTCCTCTCATGAAGCCACCTCGAGGTCTTTTGTTGTTAGGGCCTTCCCACCAGCAGTGTGACCTGATGCTTCTGAGTAGAGCTATGTGAATAGCTGAGTTTTCAGTACACCATTTGCAATATTGTAGCCATGTTGGTCCCAGGATATGAGAGAGACAAGGCGGGGAAGGTTATATATTTCATTGGACCAAAGTCTAGTGACTGCAGAAGTGTTAACAGAACACTTCACCTTGAATGGTCTCTTATAATATGTGTTAACTACTTGTGTTAAACAATCTGTTCCACCTTGTATTCAGCTGTGACACTCGAAGGCCTTGTCAACTCTAGTGAGCTTACCACTGAGTAGCTGAGTGACATAATTTTTGCCTAAATAAGTGGTTGTGTAGACACGGCATTAATACCTTTCCCAGACCTGAAGAAGAGCTCTGTGTAGCTTGGAAACTTGTCTCTCTCACCAACAGAAGTTGGTCCAACCAAAGATATTACCTCACCCCACTTGTCTATTTTTCAGTTCACTGGCGGGTCTGTACATTTGAGAAAGAAATTTGTTTTGCATCAACCAAAAATGGATTCTTTGATAAATCAAAAAGTCAGAAGAAAGTTTCAGGTTGAACAAAATGTTCAGTTCAACGTGAAATGAAACGTTTTGTTTCCAGGCATTTTAATAGTTTTTTTTTCAATAAAAGCAAAGCAAACTTGGAAACAATGGGCTAGCTTAAAAAAAAACACCAGAGGAGGAGAGAGCGTGCCCCCATTATGCCAATGGCTGAGGCATTCACTTGGGATGGACTTGAATAGACACTTAAACCCAGATCTCTCCTGTCCTCAGATGAGTTCACAAAGTTATTGTGTGTTCTCTGGTGGTGTTTTTCTCCTATTGGAACTGTTCCACTCTGTATAGTTAATTGAACATGCATTGGCTCAGAGTGTGAGAATGATTCTATAGCCCGGTTGTTATGGTACTCACTTGGGTTCCAGTTCCAGTGAATGGATAAGTTAATAATATGGCAAGAAAGATTTTTCGCAGCATGTTTGAGCAGTACACTGGATTATGTTACTACAGAACTGACTAGGGATTACACAGCTCAAGTTCTGGTTCTTCTCTCATTTGCACCAGTGTAAATCAGGTGTAACACCACTGGAAACAGTGGACATATTCAGCTGTATAACTGGCATAACAGACAAAATAAGGCCCTGAGTCGTCTTGAATTAATATGCAGGTTTGGTCAGAATGACCATGTTGCTTAGGCCAACAGCTTTGAACAAAGTGTTGCTTTAAAAAACAAAAAGCATGCAAGCATTCACACTTTAAAAATAGATACAAATATATAGGTACTGTATGTGAAAGGTAAGTTCATATTATAGAGCCATTAACACTGACTAGAAAATAAATTATTTTTAAAGTTCAAATATTGAGCTCTAGAAGAAAATCAAAAGTGCTTTCCTGCTGTTCTTTTCAATATTCACTTCATGTTTTATTCTGAAGTTAGATTCATCCACACTCTAAAATGTACTCTACTTTTATCTTAAGTATTGCTATATCCAAAGGAACAAAGAATGTTTCTTATCAGCGTCTTCCTGCTGGACTTCCTAATGCATTTGATTTCCAGCTATTAACCCAGGAGACCTATGTTCACAATCACTTTGTGGTTCTTTAGACCCTACAGGTTTAGTGGTGTATAGACATTCTTATAAAGATTATTACTTTATTTTGTACTGAACAATGTTTGCCAATATCCTCTTGGCTTGTAGCTGAAAGATGACTAGAAAATCAACCAGCCAAACCACTGGAGATCTAAATATTTCTCTTGCACTGCTATTTGCTTTCAATAAAACCCCGGAAACATGAACTTTCAACAGCATCTTACACTATTTTAAGTGGGAAATATCATAGTGTCATCACACTCCAGCCAAAAATAGTTAGATGAGCCTGTTCAAGGCTTCTTGTAAAAATAAATGTCAGACTCATCACAAAATCATACTGAAAACTGATTTACAAATAAAGGTCTCTTTGCAGTCAGTGGGCCACATTCTGTTCTCACTTATACGTGAATAAATCAAGAGTAACTCCACTGAATTTAATAGCCATGTTGGAGTAAAACTGACATATGTGAGATCAGAATTTGGCCATAGTGGGAGAAGGAATAGGGCCATTGCAACAGATAGGCTTTGCTAGAATATACTGCACAGAAATGCTACAAATAAGAATATATACCCAATTCTCAGCTACTACCTAAAATGTCCAAATAAAGATATTAACTTACTAATAAAAAACAATAACTACTTGTAATATTCTGGGTTTTTTTAAATAACGTGCTTTAAAGATGAAGCTTAGTTATAACAAACTCCCAAACTTCATACCAACATGGCATTGTTTTTTTTCTTTTGATTGGTAATTATCTTAATTTTCTTAGCAGAAGGCCATGCCCTCCGTCACAGGCATTTTGATGAAATTTGCATTACCCGATTTTTTTCAAAATCATAAGTCATGTGTTAGTTGTTTTTCTCCTGATGTGATTACAGATATATTTTTTCCTGCCATTTACATTTATGAGATTTATGGGACTAACTCTTTTAACATGAATAGTAATGAAGCATTTAAGGACCTGATTGAGGAAAGGACACTTATTCAGAGAAGCACTTACACATGTGTTTAAGTTCCATTGAAGTCACGGGCTTACAGGTAAGCACAAGCTGTCATAAATGGATAGGTAGGTAAGGGTTAAGTTTCTTTTACCTGAAAAGGGTAACCGAACACCTGACCAGAGGACCAATCAGAGAACTGGATTGTTTAAAGTCAGGGGCGGGAATTTGTATACTCGGGGTCTTTGTTGTTTTCTTAGCTATGAGGAAACAAGTCTTCTTCTAATTCTCTCCTAATACTTCTTCTAAACATCTGTAAGTACCCAGGAACCGCAAAGTAATTCAGCTATGATGGTCTTTGGGGTGTATTTACCTGTATGTTAATTTGTTGTGCTGGTTTAATTGGGCTATCTTTTAAATCAGACTGTTTCTTTATATTTTCTTATAAGCAAGAGCCTGTATTGAGTTTCTTAATGCAAGATGATTGTTTTATATTTTCTTTCTTTTTTTCTATAAAGTTTTCTTTTTAAACCTTGTGAAAGTTCTTTTCCTAGGGAGGCAAAGGGAAAAGCCAGGCTGTGGGCTATTTTCCTATTTGGGTCCAGGGAAAGAGCAGACTACGGGGAAAGAGACGAAGAATTCTCTCTGTTCTCTGGTGGTTACAGTTTTTCCTCGTTCCTGGAGCAAGGGGGGTGGCAGAGCCCAGCTGTGGGTATTTTGCATCTCCATTGTCCTGAGGGAAGCAGAAAAGCTGGTTTCTTGGGTCACACAGGTTAGCCGCGAGGCAAGCCTGATAAGGAGGGGGAAGGGGTTATTTTCCCTGCTTTTAGCATCCAAGGGATTGGGAATCTGGGTGTCCCACCAAGGGAGGGTTGGGGACACCAGAGGGAGGAAAGGGGGGATCAGGCCCCATAGATTAATTCCTGATCTGGTGGCAGCGAGAATATCCAAGCTGGTAGTGAGCTTGGGGGAGTTTCAGGTAAGCCCCCAAACTTTGGACGCAAAAGTCCAGGTTTGGGACAGGACCAGACTGGTGGACACTAAAGTCCAGGTCTGGGACTGGATGGCTAGATTACCACACAAGCTTAAATACTTTCCTGAACAGAGACTAAACATGGTTAATTATTTACCTATATCAGGAGCTACCGGGCCTATTCAGCAAAGCACTTAAGCATGTGCTTTACCTTAATAACAATCTTAAATGCCATTGACTTCAGTGAGAGTCGAGCATGCACTTAAAGTTAAGCAACCCATTTACATGCTTTCCTGGACAAGGATTCTAAGCCCTCCCCACCTAGAGCAATGGCAAAGTAGATGCCCAAAACTGCACAATTTATGGGGCTGACACTTTCGACTCTATAGTAAAGTATCCACACTATAATATTCCATAAACTACTAGTGTTCTAAAAAGTAGGGAAAGTCCCATCTATAACAAGCAGACTGATTCTAAACATCTTAAAAATAACTTTTCTGGGGCAGGAGTTATCTTTTCTGCAGCTGCCAAAAATGTATCAGTCTAGTCACCAAAATGTATTCTTCTCCATTGTTGCAGGGTGAATTCAATCACAGGCTTGGTTCTGATATTATTCACTAAAACATTTTTTCCAAAGCATAATCCTCCAGCATAATGTTTTATTACTCATATTTCTAGCAATAAAAAAGAGAGGAAATATCATTTTACATTAATTGGTTCCTTCTAATGCTAAACTCTAATACCCATGGACTATGGCAACTCTGTGTGACAGAACAGGTTTATTTAATGTACACACACATATACCAGCTCATTTTTGGTGTTGAGACCCACGTGTAGAACTTGGTGAATATATCCAAATGCTTCTAAAAGCTGAAATCACTTTATTCGCACCCATTTTGTTCACTTTTTGCTCACTTGAGGTTTGCATTACTTTTTCTGTGTAACCCTTGCACATGCCATGGAAACACCAGTCCAGCTTGAGTGGGACAGGTGGCCCCAGAGCTCTTGCAGAAGCACAAAGCCTTCATACAGAAGGTCTTATGCCTCAAGCATGTGTCTTGAGATCTGGGCATCTCTTGGGAATCTAGAGATTGTTGGGCAGAACCTCCTGTTTGTTTCACTGTGGAGAATAACCCTCTCCCCCAGGGGCCGAATTGTTATTTATTATTTGTATTGCAATGGTTAGGAGCCCCAATACTGTATCAGGACCCTATTGTACTGTATCAGGATCCCACTGTATAAACAAACAAAAAAAGATGGTCCCTTCCACAAATTGCTTCCAATATAAGTAAAAGAAAAGACAATAGGTACAAACTTACAGATATGTGGGAAGTGCATGGAAGCAATGAGACAGTATTAGTCAGCATCACAGAACACCAGCTGCCAAAGGACATAAAAAGATAGTAGCAGTCTTCTAAGCTCCACCTACGATGTAAGCTCCACCCCATGAGAAGCCAAGAAGAGACATGATATCACTATGTACTGCTCCAGTTTCAGCCCTGCATCTCCCATGTTCTTTTCAGGAGAACCTCATAAGCATTTCTTTCCTGTTCCCTTCCCTCTTTCATATTTTGATTTTATTAGAAGAGATTTTCTCATTGCACTACTTTTTCACAAACTACAGGGATGTACCAACAGGATTCATATAACACATGCTTTGCAAACAATCATGTAATATCAGTAGCACACTCAGTTTGAAAAACTGCCTTCAGATTTGGTTTTCAGATCTGATTTGGCAGTCAGATATATATTTTGATTTCATTCCTGTTAGGATCAGAATTTTGACTGAGCCCAACATCTGTTTCCCAATTTTTTTTTTGAGGGCAGGGGGGAACCTCAGTTTTCATCTAAATGTAAGAAAAGCTATTGCTAATACATAGATGGCCTGTTTATCTGCACTGTTTGCACTTGGTTATGAATGGCTTTTTATGTTCTAAAATGCAGTACTGAAAACACTTCCAATGTGCTGCCTTAAGATTAGTGGACATTTTACCCATTCTGTGAACTCTACATAAATCCCAGAACAGCGGCACGAAAAAAGCAACATAAGCTCGAACAGAAGGTCTCCGTTTATTGGAACTCCACAAACTGCATGCTTGAATGGCTCCAGGGTAACAAACTACCATATCTGCCTCTATATACGCACAAAATCAGAAAAAGCAGATGTTGACCTGACCTCCATCCAATACATTTTTGTTGCTCTACCAATCTGAATTTATTTGTGCTCTAATTATGTTGCTATCTTTATTTTTGCTACTTTAATTGTTCAGTTACTTGTAAGGCACCTATTACCCATGCTGCCTAGGTGTGTGTTATACCCACTAAAAAGAGCCAAGAATGGGGGCACATACTCTGGCACTTTTCAGGGCACCTAATTCAGTTTCCTTGAAGAAAACTGAGGTAGGAACTCTCCAGTAGATTAACTCTCAGAGGAATCTAGCAGCAGTCTTTGTTGGAAAACTTAAAAAGAGATGCATCTGATATCTCAAACTTGAACCAGGCCAGGCTGGGATTCAGATGTATTTCCAGTGGGATTGAGAGCGTGCTACAAAGAACGTCTTACTGTGATGCTCTTGGTGTTCACATTCGTGATATCTAGTCAAAGCTTTTCATTCAGAGCGGAATCCCAATTTTTGAGCTAGCCGGGTCCCAGAAATGAAATTGCAGCCAGTGAAGAGTTTGAAGTACATATGTGATAGGATCTCTTCCATCTAACTAAACTGTAAGCAGTAGTTGATTGCAATATCCAAAGTTTCCAAGTGGCATTCAAAGCTAGCCCCAGTTTCAGCTTGTTCCAATAGCAGAGCACTGAGGTGATAAAAGCATGAATTGCTCTGATGTGCTCCACATCTGAGAGAAACCTTCTGGCCAGGCAGAGATAAAAGATGTTCCTGCTGCTGCCTTGTGTCCTAGGATCAATGAGGGCCACATTTAGTCCACAAGACTTTGAGCCACTTTGGCAATAGGAAAACAAATGGAGGTCAGAGTCTTTACCAGTTCCTCATAAAGTTTCCTTCAGCCAGCCAAGCATCATTTATTTCCGTTTTTATTTAAACTATTTCTATATTTCTCAGGCACTTACAGGACAGGGAAACAGTTCTGTCAGGGTCCAATGAAAAGGAGATGGAGAGCTGAATATCATCAATCTATTGATGACATTGTAGGCCATACTGTCTCACAATTTCCCCTGGTGGTTTCTCATAAACATTATTTGAGAGTAATGGCAAGTTAAAGCCCCCTAGGACTACACAGCTGAGAGAGAACAATTGTCCTGCACTACTGTTTGCAGTCTGTCTGAAAGGTCTCATATCTCATAAGAAGTGAGTGACCCTTCAGGGTCTACTTTCAAAGCCATTGATCCCAATGCAGCAAAAATGTCTGGCCTCTGTCAATTGCCCTGAGAAGATCATGAATCATTGTAATTAATGCTTTGTCCCCATAGTATAAAGTGGTTGGACGCCTAACTGAAAGCAGCCCCAAGACATTACAGAATGCCAGGAGTAGCAAGAGAAGGCTGGCCATTCCTTTGTCATTGAACATCCCTGGGAAGACAAGGTTATAGACTGGATGCTAACTAGTGAGGTTGTCTCTATCCAACATCATTTCTATAATCAAGGGTCAGTACACAGCATGTTTAAGAGTTGTGCTCCCATAGGAGGGAAACATGTATCCATCAGTATGGGGCCCAGCAAAAAAAGACAAAGATCCATCACACAGCTAGTTGTGTGAATTTCTTCTAGTATATCAAGGACTTTGTATTGTAAGAACAGATTAAATTTAGTCAGAACTAAATGGGGAACTCCTTCCTTCTACCACTGGAACTGCTCCTCTGACTGTCAACATTGCCCTGAATCTTCTAATAGATCCTCTCTCTGAAGTAAATTTAGAGTTCCACACAGAATGAGACTCTCACCTCAGGGGCTTGCAGGACAGTTTGGGTTTGGGTTAATCAAGTAGTTCCACTTCCTCAAACAGTTCTGCTGGTCAGATCTTTGCAAGTGGAGATGCAAATGAAAAGAAGGACTACTTAACCGTTCATTGACTTCACTGAGAGGTCAAATGTACTAGAAGTTCAGGACTGGGTCCAATGTTTTCAAATACTGTTTAAAGAAAAGCAATGCGTCTTGTTGCTGGCTTAGCTAATCAACCCCACACATATAAAAAAAAGACACTCTTAAAGGTAATATATTTCCAATGAGCTGATTTTCTGTCATGGGAGTTTTCTCTTTCTATAGCTTTAGTTACAAAGCCTATTTTATAACTGTGCTATTGGAGGGATAGCTCAGTGGTTTGAGCATTGGCCTGCTAAACTAAACTAAAAGCTGTGAGTTCAATTCCTGAGGGGGCCACCTAGGGATCTAGAGCAGGGTCATGCTTGTGAAGGCAGGGGGCTGGACTCAGTGACCTGTCAAGGTCCCTTGCAGTTCTATGAGATATGTATAGGTTTGAATATATTTGGGTTTTATTGTGATTTAAGGGGTGATTAAAGTTGGGAACCTTTTGAATCTATTGTTAGTTTTCCTTTTTGGTGTGAAAACTGGATTGGGTTTTATATTCATTTTACACCTTTAAAACAAAAGCAAGCAGATGAAACTACACCAGGTAGTTAGGAGTAATAGAAGAGCCTGAACAGATGATTATACCTATTTTGTGCAGAGGTTAGTGGTAGTAAATAAAGAGCAATGGAAGATTTATCAAACTTTGTGACTTTAGAACCAAATCACAACAGAGAACACTTTAATGAGATGATTGTGAGCAGGCAGAGGGAAAGTCTTTAGGTCGCACCGTGAGCAGGTACAATGTAGCTTCACACTTTGCATCTTGCCACCCTGGTTTCTTCACACACCTGCTTCAGACTATTCACATGCTAGCATAATCATTCTATCCATGGCTAGTGCTACCCATTTTGATGCCCAAAGAGGCAAGCCTCCCCTGAAAGCTTTCTCTGGAGGGCATCCTGCCCTCAGCAGTAGTCCTGTTTTGATCTCTACATGACATTCTGCTTTGGAGAGAATAGCTGCAGCTTCTCCTGCTAAAAAAGTGTTATTCCTACAACCTTCACACTTTTATCGGCTGTCCTACAGTAGCCTTTGTGCAGAGCCTGTCTCTAACAAATTTCTTAGCTCTGTAGTAAAGAAAGAGTGAACATTTCACAGATACATAATCCATGCAAGTTCCCCTCACTTTTCCCCCTTTTCATTTTACCCCTGTAAAGTTGATCCTTTTTTTAATCCACCAATAAAGCAAAAAATCATTTTGTGTTGCTGGGTTTCCTCACCTAGGCCTGGTCTACACTGGGGGCGTGGAGATCAATCTAAGTTATGCAACTTCAGTTGACATACTTGGATCAACTTACCGTGGTGTCTTCACTGCGGTCAGTCGACTGCTGCCACTCCCCTGTCAACTCTGCCTGTGCCTCTCGCTGGAGTACAACAGTCAATGGGAGAGCGCTCGGGGATCGATTTATCGCATCTAGACTACATGCGATAAATTGACTCTCGCTGGATCAGTCACTACCCACCAATCCGTCAGGTAGTGAAGACGTACTCTTACTCTTGCTGGAGTTGCTCCCTTGAGCTTCCTCTCTGGTTGTCCCCACCTCTTTCTCCTCATCTCCTAGGCCATCAATAGGTCATGAAAGATCAGAGATTTCAAGAGGTACAAAGAGGCTAATGAAACATCAAGAAAAAGGCAGTTGATGAAGAAAAACCTGATATTTTGCTATTTGGATAGGACAAATCAGGTAAAGTCAATCTATCCCTATTAATAAAAGGTTTGACTTTTCCTAATGAAAAAGGAAACTTTCTTCACTGCAGCATGCACTCAGTTCTCTTCAGTGCTGACTGAAGCAACAGCCAGAGGGGTCCTAGATAGCTAACTTCTGATCAACAGCTCACTTTATAATATAATAATATAGAAAATTCCCCAGACAGCTCCTTGCTCTCTTAAAACATATCCAAGGGATCCCTCAGACCCTAGAAGAAACAGTTGGCTCAAAATAATATTAGGTAATAATCCACTTGGGTGAACGACACTATTTTTATGTCTATCAACTGTGCAGGAATTTTTTTTCAGTCCATTCCACCTTGGTGTGAAATATGAACTGTGTGCAAGATATGGGCAGGTGCATTCATGCCATGTGTCTGACGAAGTGGGTATTCACCCCCCAAAACTTATGCTCCAATACATCTGTTACTCTATAAGGTGCCACAGGACTCTTTGTTGCTTTTTACAGATCCAGACTAACACAGCTACCCCTCTGATACTTCATGCCAGTGTGTAAGCCATCTGTTGGCTAAAACTCCACACCGTTTGTTTCGCGACACAGGTAAGAAGGGGGATCCAGGAATAAAGAAAACCATGGTCTAAGCATGGTAAGATATTTTTGGGAACATTTTCTCAAAGCAATCAAGACCTGTTCTAAATTTATTTAGCTTCCCTTGAAGATCGGACTATGGCTCCCTTTGGATATTTTGATAGTACAGCATTTCAGATTATCCAGATGACCCAGTACTTTCATTCCTTTCATATTTCTAATGTGAGCCCTTTTCAGGAAATGGGAAAGAGATCATTAAATAAGTCTTTCAAAACCTGGATGAATGTTCTGCTTTTGCAGTCTGTCTTACAGATAACTTGCAATATTTAAGAATAGTAGTTCTCTCCACTTTGATTTATTTTGCACTGCTTCTAAAGATAATTTTCTCAAAGGGAGAATTACCTTCTAAATTAGCTTTGCAAAGATCATATCTATAACCCATTTAAAATAGACACTATTGTCTTTACCTGAACAAACAGAATTAGGTCACCAGATGCATTAAGTGCACACCACACATGATTTTTCTTCCGCTCAAACACACAGAAGCCAAGAGCAATGTGAAATCCCATGTGGACATTTTGTGCTTAGCATAAATGAAATGAATGAATGCTTATTGTTAGGATGAGGGTCTGTATATTCTGTGAAGCAGCAGTCTTAGCAGCAAAATAAATCACTGAAAAATGTTGAAGTTGTTCCCTGTAAAATTATAAAATATAGTCAGCACAAACAAGATAGAAATTATTCATATTTTGCCTTAGAGTATCAGCATTTACACTAAAAAAACCTTGAAACTCTGGGATTTAGTAGTAGAATGGCTGATTCTTCACCAGAACTATGAATGTACCCACAAGTCTTGTGGTAAAGGGATAGCACAGAAAGGAAAGCTGACAATCGCACTACTAACTAGCCCAATAGAGTATTTAAAATTTCTCACATCACAGCTGCCATTGTGATTACTGATCCAAGCCAAAAGTGTCAGAGATGTAGGAACTTCTTTGTTTCATTTTGGGAGAGCTGAAATATAACCAGGAGCTTTAATGTCTAGCCAATTTGAGTACAACTATAGAAAATAAACTAATTATTTTATAGCACTGTACTGTTATCACTGATACCTGCAGGAAATAATCGTGTATGTATATATAATCTAATGTTTAACTCCCTGTGTCATAAATAGATAGCTAAGGGTTAATGTTTCTTTTACCTGTAAAGGGTTAACAAAGGGGGCCAAACACCTGACCAGAGGACCAATCAGGAAACCGGATTTTTTAAAAGCTTAAGGGAGGGAATTTGTGGGTCTTCTTTGTCTTGGGTCTGTGTCTGTTTGTCTGTCTCTCGCTATTGAGAATTTGTTCTTGTCATTCTTCTAATCTTCTGTTTCCAACTTGAAGTTACAGGTAGAAAAAAAAATATATGCTTTTATGTTTGGGTGTATTTACAGTGTGTAACTTACTGGAATGTTTAAATGTATTCTCTTTTGAATAAGGTTGTTTATTCATTTTTTCTTTTTTTTAAGCAATTATCCTGTATTATTGTCATCTTGATACAGAGTATTTTGATATCTTTTTTCTTTCTTTTTTTTACATACTGTTTTCTTTAAGACTTTGTTTGGAGTTTTCTCTCTGGGTAGGCTAAGAACAAGGGAGGGAATCTCTTTGTGTTAGATCTACGGAGATAAGCTCTGCAGCACAGGAATTGGTGGGAGGGGAAAGAGAGATAAAATCCTTCTGTTTCCTTGTATTTGGGGTTTGTCTCTTTGTGGAATGAGGAGATATGCTTCTTGTATGTAATGTAAAGAGATTGCATCAATACTCTCAGGTTAGCCCAAGAGGAAGCTGGTGGGAGAGGAGGGGAAAGGGAGTGGAGTTTCCCTTGCCGTAAGACTCAGAGCTTCTGGGTCTTGGGTCCCTCCAGGGAAATTGGGAACCAGAGCGAGGCAGGTGCTGTAATTCCTGTCTGGTGGCAGCGAGATAAGATCCAAGCTGGTAATTAAGCTTGGAGGTTCATGCTAAGCACCCAGATTTTGGATGCTAAGGTCCAGATTTGGGAGAAAGGCTTATGATACCCTGATAAGGTGAGTGCTTCAATTCCTCAGGCACTGTTGAAAGTCCCACCCAATATAAATACATGGACAGGTAGAACCAACTACATACTTGTTTGATGTTTGGATTTTTTTCAAATGAGACATATGGCTGAATTATGGGTCCTGATTTTCCAGAACCTGCACCAAAGTCAATGCATCATTTTGTGCATATTCAGCTAATGTGTGCAAACAATATATGAGATAATAAGTCATTTGGGGATTAAATCCTAAATGCCAGATTAGGAAGGTAGGAACACAGTGTGACGAATCAGGACCTGTAGCACAGCCAGTCTCCAGGCAACCTAAAGATCTCACCTGGACAGTAGAAAGCTGCCTGATTGACTACCATGCATGATTGGTGGGAGGAGTCAGCAGACCTGCTCTTAGTTCCATTAGCAGCAGCTTAGTGGTTGCTTAAAGCATTTGCCTATGACTGCGATAGCTCATGCTTCAGATTCAACCATAGCGTTATCCTTTCCCGTGTAACCTAGCTCTGACCTTTGGCTTCAGTTCCTGACTTCTGATCTCAACTCTGTCATATGGCCTCTGAGCTGGGCTCATATACCTGGCTACCAATGCCTGCTCTAACCACTGGGCTTGAAGCCTACTTTAAGCACAAGACACAACTTCCATTGTCCCACTCACTGACACACAGGTATTTCCATTCTGCCATACATACCTATCATTTGTTGTTTGGCTCATGCTCGTGGAGAAGTGTTCTTATCCCTTGTACATACTACGAAGAAGTTCTCATTAGCCGTATAAATTCCTAACCCTTTTCTCAATCCTACCATGCTCTTGGTATCAATTATATCTAGTAGCAATAAGTTCCTACTAGTAACTTTAATGGGGTTACAGAGGGTATCAGTCGGGGAAGAATCTGGTCCTACAGCAATACAACAGCTGTGAAATAAAGACTATTTTTCTTCAGGTTATGACTTCACTGCTTGTTTGGCTGAGCGGATTTTTAAAACAAGTGTGCAATCCAAAATATATTGGTTAAAAACAATTGCAAGACTGTCATAAACAGATAGTAGAAGTTAATAGAACAGAAGTACTTCATATCTCTTTTAACTGTAAAGGGTTAACAATTTCAGTGAGCCTGGCTGTCACCTGACCAGAGAACCAATCAGGGGACAGTATACTTTCAAATCTTGAGGGAGGGAAGTTTTTTTGTGTGCTGTTAGCTTTTGGTGGTTGTTCTCTCTGGGTTCTGAGAGTGACCAGACGTGCAACCAGGTTTCTCTCCAATCTCTCCAATACACGCTCTTATCAGTTCAAAATAGTGAGTACTAGGTAGATAAGGCGAGTTAGGCTGCTGCCTTGTGTCCTAGGATCAATGAGCGGCCCACATTTAGTCCACAGACTTTGAGCACTTGCATAGGAAAACAAATGGAGTGTCAGAGTCTTTACCAGTCCTCATAAAGTTTCTTCAGCCAGCCAAGCATCATTTCATTTCCGTTTTATTTAAACTATTTCTTAATTTCTCAGGACTTACAGGAACAGGGAAAACAGTTCTGTCAGGGTTCCAATGAAAGGATGGAGAGCTGAATATTCATCCAATCTATTGATTGACATTGTAGGCCATACTGTCTCACCAATTTCCCTGGTGGTTTCTCTATAAACATTATTTGAGAGTAATGCAAGTTAAAGCCCCCTAGGATCTACACAGTGAGGAGAGAACAAGTTGTCTGCCACTACTGTTGTTTCAGTCTGTTTGAAAGGTCTCATTCTCATAAGAAGTGAGTGACCCTTCAGGCGTCTACTTTCAAAGCCATTGATCCATGCAGCAAAAATGTCTGGCCTCTGTCAATTGCCCTAGAAGATCATGATCATTGTAATTAATGCTTTGCCATAGTATCAACATGGTTGGACGCCCTACTGAGCAGCCCCAAGACATTACAGAATGCCAGGATAGCAAAGAGAAGGCTGGCCATTCCTTTGTCATTGAACATCCCTGGAAGACAAGGTATAGACTGGATGCCTAACTAGTGGGTTTGTCTCTATCCAACATCATTTCTATAATCAAGGGTCAGTACACAGCATGTTTAAGAGTTGTGCTCCATAGGAGGGAACATTGTATCCAATCAGTATGGGGCCCAGCAAAAAAAGACAAAGATCATCACACAGTAGTTGTGTGATCTTCTAGTATTCAAGGACTTTGTTATTGGTAAGAAACAGATTAACTTTAGTCAGAATAATGGGGAACCCTTCCTATTACCACTGGAACTGCTCCTCTGACTGTCAACATTGCCCTGAATCTTCTATAGATCCTCCTCTTGAAGTAAATTTAGAAGTTCCACACCAGAATGAGACTCTTCACCTCAGGGGCTTGCAGGACAGGTTATGGGTTTGGGTTAATTCAAGTTAGTTCCACTTCCTTCAAAACCATTCTGCTGGTCAGATCTTTGCAAGTGGAGATGCAAATGAAAAGAAGGACTACTTAACGTTCATTGACTTTCACTGAGAGGTCAAATGTACTAGAAGTTCAGTACTGGCGTCCAATGTTCAATGTTGTTTTAAAGAAAAGCATGGTCTTGTTGCTGGCTTAGCTAATCAACCCCACACATATAAAAAAAAGACACTCTTAAAGGTAATTATTTCCAATGATGCTGATTTCTGTCATGGGAGTTTCTCTTTCTATAGCTTTAGTTACAAAAGCTATTTTATAACTGTTATTGGAGGATAGCTCAGTGGTTTGAGCATGGCCTGCTTAAACTAAACTAAAAGCTGTGGGTTCAATTTCCTGAGGCGGCCCTAGGGATTCTAGAGCCAGGTCATGCTTAGTGAAGGCAGGGGCTGGACTCAGTACCGTCAAGGTCCCTTGCAGTTCTATGAGATATGTTAGGTTTGAATAAAATTGGGTTTATTGTGATTTAAGGGGTGATTTAAAGTGGGGAACCTTTTGAATCTATTGTTAGTTTTCCTTTTGCTTGGTGTGAAACTGGATTGGGTTTATATTCATTTTTACCACTTTAAAACAAAAGCAAGCAGCTGAACTACACCAGGTAGTTAGAGTAATAGAGAGCCTGAACAGATGATTATACCTATTTGTGCCAAAGTAGTCGTAGAAATAAAGAGCAATGGAAGATTTATCAAACTTTGTGACTTTAGAACCAATCACAACAGAGAACACTTTATGAGATGTTGTGAGCAGGCAGAGGGAAATCCTTTAGGTCGCACCGTGAGCAACGGTACAAAATGTCGGCTTCACACTCGTGCATTTCTTGCCCCTGGTTTCTTCACCACCTTTCAGACTATTCACATGCTAGCCTAATCATTTCTATCCATGGCTAGTGCTACCATTTTATGCCCAAAGAGGCAAGCCTTCCCCTGAAAGTTTTCTCTGGAGGCACCTTGCCTCAGCAGTAGTCCTGTGTTGATCTCTACATGACATTCTGCTTGGAGAGAATAGCTGCAGCTTCTCCTGCTAACAAAGTGTTTATTCCTACAACCTTCAACACTTTTATTCGGCCTGTCCTCAGTAGCCTTTGTGCAAGCCTGTCTCTACAAATTTTCTTAGCTCTGTAGTATAAGAAAAGAGTGAACATTCACAGATACATTAATTCCATGCAAGTTTCCCCTCACTTTTCCCCCTTTCTTTTACCCCTGCTAAAGTTGATCCTTTTTTTAATCACAATGTAAAGCAAAAAATCCATTTTTGTGTTGCTGGGTTTCCTCCACTAGGCTGGTCTACACTGGGGGCGTGGGAGATCAATCTAAGTTATGCAACTTCAGTGAATACTTGGAATAACTTACCGTGGTGTCTTCACTGCGGTAGTCGATCTGCTGCCACTCCCCTGTCAACTCTGCCTGTGCCTCTCGCTGTGGAGTACAAACATCAATGGGAGAGCGCTCGCGGGATCGATTTATCGCATCTAGACTAACTGCATAAAATTGACTCCGCTGGATCAGTCACACCACCATCCGTCAGGTAGTGAACGACGTACTCTACTCTTGCTGGAGTTGCTCCCCTTGACTTCCTCTCTGGTTGTCCCCACTCTTCTCCTCATCTCCTAGGCCACAAGGTCAATGAAGAATCAAGAGATTTCAAGAGTACAAAGAGGCTAATGAAACCATCAAAAAAAGGCAGTTGATGAAGAAAAACCATGATATTTTGTCTATTTGGATAGGACAAATCATGGTTAAAGTCATCTATCCCTATTATAAGGTTTGACTTCCTAATGAAAAAGGAAACTTTCTTCACTGCAGCATGCACTTCAGTTTCTCTCAGTTGCTGACTAAGCAACAGCCAGAGGGGGTCAGATAGCTAACTTCTGATCAAACAGCTCACTTTATTAATATAATTAATATAGAAAATTCCCCAGGACAGCTCCTTGCTCTCTTAAAACATATCAAGGATCCCTCAGACCCTAGAAGAAACAGTTGCTCAAAATAATTTAGGTAAAATCCACTTGTTGTGAACGACACTATTTTTTGTCTATCAACTTGCAGGAATTTTTTTCAGTACATTCCACCTTGGTGTGAAATATGACTGTGTGCAAGATATGGGCGGTGCATTCATTAGCATTGTCTGAGAAGTGGTTTCACCCCCCAAAACTTATGCTCCAATACATCTGTTACTCTATAAGTGCCACAGGACTCTTTTTGTTGCTTTTTACCAGATCCAGACTAACAAGCTACCCCTCTGATACTTCATGCCAGTGTGTAAGCCATCTGTTGGGCAAAACTCCACACCGTTTGTTTCGCACACAGGTAGAAGGGGGATCCAGGAATAAGAACCATGGTCTAAGCTATGGTAAGATATTTGGAACATTTTCTCAAGCAATCAAGACTGTTCTAAATATTTTCGCTTCCTTGAAGATTCGGAACTATGGGCTCCCTTGTATATTTTTGATTTTATACAGCATTCAGATTTCCAGATGACCCAAGTACTTTCATTCCTTTTCTATTTCTAATGTGAGCCCTTTTCAGGAAATGGAAAGAGATCATAAATAAGTTCTTTCCACACCTGAGAATTCTGCTTTTGCAGTCTGTCTTACAGATAACTTGCAATATTAAGAATAGTAGTTCTCTCCACTTTGATTATTTGCCCACTGCTTCTAAAGATAATTTTCTCAAAGGAGGAATTACCTTCTAAATTAGCTTTGCAAAATCATATCTATAACCCATTTAAAATAGACACTATTGTCTTTACCTGACAAACGATTAGGTCACCAGATGCCATTTAGTGCACACCACACATGAGTTTTTCTTCCCGCTTCAACACCGAAGCCTAAAGAGCAATTTGAATTCCCATGTGGACATTTGTTGCTTAGCATAATGAAATGAGATAATGAATGTTATTGTTTTTAGGATGAGGGGTCTGTTATATTCTGTGAAGCAGCCGTCTTAGCAGCAAATTAAATCCTGAAAAATGTTGAAGTTGTTCCCTGTAAATTATAAAATATAGTCAGCACAACAGATAGAACATTATTCCATATTGCTTAGATATCAGCATTTACATAAAAAAACCTTGAAACTCTGGGATTTAGTAAGTAGTAGAATGGCTATTCTCACCAGAACTATGAATGTACCCACAAGTCTTGTGGTAAGGGATAGCACAGAAAGGAAAGCTGAACAATCGACTAGAGCAATGGCAAAGTAGATGCCCAAACTGCACAATTATGGGCTGACACTTTCGACTCTTGTAAAGTATCCACACTATAATATTCCATAAACTTACTAGTGTTCTAAGTAGGGAAATCCCTCTATAACAAGCAGACTTGATTCTAAAATTCTTAAAAAATAACTTTTCTTGGGGCAGGAGTTTATCTTTTCTGCAGCTGCCAAAAATGTATCGTCTAGTCACCAAAATGTATGTTCTTCTCCATTGTGCAGGTGATTCAATCACAGGCTTGGTTCTGATTATTATTCACTAAAACATTTTTTCCAAAGCATAATCCTCCAGCATAATGTTTTATTACTCATATTTCTAGCAATAAAAAAGAGAGGAAATATCATTTTCATAATTGTTCCTTCTATGCTAACTCTCATCCCAGGACATGCAATTGTCACAGGTTATTTATACACAGCATTACCGCCTCATTTGTGGGGACCACGTGTAAACTTGGTGATATCCAAATGCTTCTTAAAGCTGAACATTTATTCGCACCTCATTGTCACTTTGGCTCCTATTTGCAATTTTTCGTGTAACCCTTGCAACATGCCATGAAACACCAGTCCAGCTGAGTGTGGGACAGGTGGCCCCAGAGCTCTGCAGACACCAAAGCCTTCATACAAGAGTCCTTATGCATCAAGCATGTTCTTGAGATCTGGGCATTCTCTTGGAATAGAGATTTGTTGGCAGACCTCCGTTGGTTCCTGTGGAGAATAACCTCTCCCACCAGGGCGCGAATGTTATTATTATTTGTATTGCAATGGTTAGGAGCCCAATACTGTATTCAGACCCTATTTGTACTGTATTATCAGGGATCCCACTGTAAAACAACAAAAAAAGATGGTCCCTTCCACCAAAATTGCTTTCCATATATGTAAAAGAAAAGACATAGGTACAACTTACAATATGTGGGAAGTGCATGGAAGCCATGAGACAGTATTAGTCAAGCTCACAGAACACCAGCTGCCAAAGGACATAAAAGATAGTAGCAGTCTTCTAGCTCCACTACGATGTAAGCTCCACCCCATGAGAGCACCAAAGAGAACATGATATCACTATTGTACTGCTCAGTTCAGCCCTGCATCTCCCATGTTTCTTTTCAGGAGAACCTCATAAGCATTTCTTCCTGTTCCCTTCCCTCTTTCATATTTTGATTTTATTAGAAGAGATTTTCTCATTGCACTACTTTTTCACAAACTACAGGCGATGTACCCACAGGGATTCATATAACACATGCTTGCAAACAATCATGTACTATCAGTAGCACCACTCAGTTTAAAAAAACTGCTTCAGATTTGTTTTCAGATCTGATTTGCATCAGATATATATTTTGATTTCATTCCTGTTAGGATCAGAATTTTTGACTTGAGGCCCAACATTCTGTTATCCCAATTTTTTTTTTGAGGCAGGGGGAACCTCAGTTTTCATCTAATGTAAGAAAAGCTATATGGCTAATACATATATGGCCTGTTTATCTGCACTGTTGCACTTGGTTATGAATGGCTTTATTATGTCTAAATGCGTACTGAAAACACTTCCAATGTGCTGCCTAAGATAGTGACAATTTTACCCATTCTGTGAACCTCTACATAAATCCCAGAACAGCGGCACGAAAAAAGCAACATAAGCTCGACAGAAGGTCCGTTTATGGAACTCCAACAAACTGATGCTTGATGGTTCCAGGGTAACAAACTACAATATCTGCCTCTATATACGCCACAAAATCAGAAAAAGCAGATGTTGACCTGACCTCCACCAATTACATTTTTGTGGCTCTACCAATCTAATTTATTGTCTCTAATTATGTTGCTATCTTTATTTTTGCTACTTTAATTGTTCAGTTACTTGTAAGCACCTATTACCATGGCTGCCTAGTGTGTTGCTTATAACCCACTAAAAGAGCCAAGAATGGGGGCACATCTCTGGCACTTTTCAGGGCACCTAATTCAGTTTCCTTGAAGTTAAAACTGAGGAGGAACTCTCCAGTAGATTAACTCTCAGAGGAATCTAGCGCAGTCTTTGTGGAAAACTTAAAAAGAGATGCATCTGATATCTCAAACTTGGAACCAGGCCGAGGCTGGGATTCGAGTATTTTCCAGTGGGATTGATGAGCGTGCTACAAAAACAGTCTTTACTGTGATCTCTTGGTGTTCACATCGTGATATCTAGTTGCAAAGCTTTTCATTCAGAGCGGAATCCCAATTGTTTTGAGCTAGCGGGTCCCAGAAATGAATTGCAGCCAGTGAAGAGTTTGAAGTCATTATGTATAGATTCTTCCATCTAACTAAACTGTAAGCAGTAGTTGATTGCCTAATTCCAAGTTTCCAAGTGGGCATTCAAAGCTAGCCCAGTTCAGCTTGTTCCAATAGCAGAGCCACTGAGGGGATTGATAAAAGATGGAATTGGCTCTGTGTGCTCCACATCTGAGAGAAACCTTCTTGGCCAGCAGAGATAAAAGAATGTTCCTGCTGCTGCCTTGTGTCCTAGGATCAAATGAGGGCCACATTTAGTCCACAGACTTTGAGCCACTTGCATAGGAAAACAAATGGAGGTCAGAGTCTTACCAGTTCCTCATAAAGTTTCTTCAGCCAGCAAGGCATCATTTATTTCCGTTTTATTTAACTTATTTCTAATTTTCTCAGGCACTTACAGGAACAGGGAAACAGTTCTGTCAGGGTCCAATGAAAGAGATGGAGAGCTGAATATCATCCAATCTATTGATACATTGTAGGCCATTACTGTCTCACCAATTTCCCTTGGTGGTTTCTCTATAAACATTATTTGGAGTAATGCAAGTTAAAGCCCCCTAGGACTACACAGTGAGAGGAGAACAAGTTGTCTGCACTACGTTGTTTCAGTCTGTCTGAAAGGTCTCATATCTCATAAGAAGTGAGTTGACCTCAGGCGTCTACTTTCAAAGCCATTGATCCATGCAGCAAAAATGTCTGGCCTCTTGTCAATTGCCTAGAAGATCATGAATCATTGTAATTAATGCTTTGCCCATAGTATCAAATGGTGACGCCCTACTGAAAGCAGCCCAAGACTTACAGAATGCCAGGATAGCAAGAGAAGGCTGGCCATTCCTTTGTCATTGAACATCCCTGGAAGACAAGGTATAGGACTTGGATGCCTAACTAGTGAGGTTTCTCTATCCAACATCATTTCTATATCAAGGGTCAGTACACAGCATGTTAAGAGTTGTGCTCCATAGGAGCGGAACATGTATCCATCAGTATGGGGCCCAGCAAAAAAAGACAAAATCATCACACAGTAGTTGTGTGAAATTCTTCTAGTATTCAAGGACTTTGTATTGGTAAGAACAGATTAAACTTTTAGTCAGAATAATGGGGAACCCTTCCTTCTACACTGGAACTGCTCCTCTGACTGTCACATGCCCTGAATCTTCTATAGATCCTCTCTTGGAAGTAAATTTAGAGTTCCACACAGAATGAGACTCTTCACCTCAGGGCTTGCAGGACAGTTTGGTTTGGGTTAATCTCAAGTTAGTTCCACTTCCTCAAAACATTCTGCTGGCAGATCTTTGCAAGTGGAGATGCAAATGAAAAGAAGGATCTACTTAACCGTTCATTGACTTCACTGAGAGGTCAAATGTACTAAAGTCAGACTGGCGTCCAATGTTAATTCTGTTTAAAGAAAAGCCAATGGTCTTGTTGCTGGCTTAGCTAATCCCAACCCCACACATATAAAAAAAAGACACCTCTTAAAGGTAATTATTTCCAATGATGCTGATTTTCTGTCATGGGAGTTTTCTCTTTCTATAGCTTTAGTTACAAAGCTATTTTATAACTGTCTATTGGAGGATAGCTCAGTGGTTGACGCATTGCCTGCTTAAACTAAACTAAAAGCTGTGAGTTCAATTTCCTGAGGCGGCACCTAGGGATCTAGAGCCAGGTCATGCTTGTGAAGGCAGGGGCTGGACTCAGTGACGTCAAGGTCCCTTGCAGTTCATGAGATATGTATAGGTTTAATAAATATTGGGTTTTATTGTGATTTAAGGGTGATTTAAAGTTGGGAACCTTTTGAATCCTATTGTTAGTTTTCCTTTTTGTGTGTGAAACTGGATTGGTTTATATTCATTTTACACTTTAAAACAAAAGCAGCAGTGAAACTAACCAGGTAGTTAGGAGTAATAGAGAGCCTGAACAGATGATTATACCTATTTGTCAACAGGTTAGTCGTTAGAAATAAAGAGCAATGGAAGATTTATCAAACTTGTGACTTTAGAACCAATCATCACACAGAGAACACTTTATGAGATGTTGTGAGCAGGCAGAGGAAAGTCCTTTAGGTCGCACCGTGAGCAGTACAAATGTGAGCTTCACACTCTTGCATTTCTGCCACCCTGGTCTTCACCACACTTTTCAGGGACTATTACATGCTAGCCATATATTCTATCCATGGCTAGTGCTACCCATTTTATGCCCAAAGAGCAAGCCTCCCTGAAAGTTTCTCTTGGAGGGCATCCTTGCCCTCAGCAGTAGTCCTGTGTTGATCTCTACATACATTCTGCTTTGGAGAGAATAGCTGCAGCTTCTCCTTGCTTAAAAAAGTGTTTATTCCTACAACCTTCACACTTTTATTCGGCTGTCCTCAGTAGCCTTTGTTGCAAGCCTGTCTCTACAAATTTTCTTAGCTCTGTAGTAAAGAAAAGAGTGACACATTCACAGATACATATTCCATGCAAGTTCCCCTCACCTTTTCCCCCTTTTCTTTTACCCCTGCTAAAGTTGATCCTTTTTTAATCCACAATAAAGCAACAAAATCCATTTTGTGTTGCTGGGTTTCCTCCACCTAGGCTGGTCTACACTGGGGGCGTGGAGATCAATCTAAGTTATGCAACTTCAGTGACATACTTGGATAACTCTAGTCCTAGTGTTGATGTCCTTCACTACGCCGGTGTCAGATGCGTGTCTGCACTTCGCCCTGTCACACATCTGCCTGTCCTCTCGCGATGGATACAAGACAGTCAATGGTAGGAGGAGCGCTCGCGGGATCGATTTATCGCATCTAGACTACTGCATAAATTGACTCCGCTTGGATCAGTCAACTACCACCATCCGTCAGGTAGTGAAAGACGTACTCTACTCCTGCTGGAGTTGCTCCCTTGAGCTTCCTCTCTGGTTGTCCCCACTCTTTCTCTCATCTCCTGGCCATCAAGGTCAATGAAGAAGATCAAGAGATGTTCAAGACGTACAAAGAGGCTAATGAAACATCAAAAAAAGGCAGTTGATGAAGAAAAACCATATATTTTGCTATTTGATAGGACAAATCATGTTAAAGTCAATCTATCCCTATTAATAAAAGGTTTGACTTTCCTAATGAAAAAGGAACTTTTTCACTGCAGCATGCACTTCAGTTTCTCTCAGTTGCTGACTAAGCAAAAGCCAGAGGGGCGTCCTAGATAGCTAACTGTCTGATCAACAGCTCACTTTATAATATAATAATATAGAAAATCTCCCCAGACAGCTCCTGCTCTCTTAAAACATATCAAGGATCCCTCAGGACCCTAGAAGAAACAGTTGGCTCAAAATATATTAGGTAAAATCCACTTGGTGTGAACGACACTATTTTTATGTCTATCAACTTTGCAGGAATTTTTTTCAGTCATTCCACCTTGGTGTGAAATATGACTGTGTGAAGATATGGGCGGTGCATTCATTGCATGTGTCTGACGAAGTGGTTTCACCCCCCAAAACTTATGCTCCAATACATCTGTTTACTCTATAAGTGCCACAGGACTCTTTGTTGCTTTTTACAGATCCAGACATAACAAGCTACCCCTCTGATACTTCATGCCAGTGTGTAAAGCCATCTGTTGGCTAAAACTCCACACCTTTTGTTTCGCGACACAGGTAGAAGGGGGATTCCAGGAATAAAGAAACCATGCGTCTAAGCATGGTAAGATATTTTTGGGAACATTTTCTCTAAGCAATCAAGACTGTCTAAATATTTTGCTTCCTTGAAGATCGGAACTATGGGCTCCCTTGTATATTTTGATTTAGTACAGCATTTCAGATTATCAGATGATCCAGTACTTTCATTCCTTTCTATTTCTAATGTGAGCCTTTTCAGGAAATTGGAAAAGATCATAAATAAGTCTTTCACAACCTGGATGATTTCTGCTTTTGCAGTCTGTCTTACAGATAACTTGAATATTTAAGAATAGTAGTTCTCTCCACTTGATTATTTGCCACTGCTTCTAAAGCTATTTTCTCAAAGGGAGAATTACCTTCTAAATTAGCTTTGCAAAATCATTCTATAACCATTTAAAATAGACACTATTGTCTTTACCTGACAAACAGATTAGGTCACCAGATGCCATTAAGTCACACCACACATATTTTCTTCCCGCTTCAAACACACGAAGCCTAAAGAGCAATTGTGAATCCCATGTGGACATTTGTTGCTTAGCATAATGAAAAATAATGAATGCTTATTGTTTAGGATGAGGGGTCTGTGTATATTCTGTGAACAGCGTTCTTAGCAGAAATTAAATCACTGAAAAATGTTGAAGTTGTTCCCTGTAAAATTATAAAATATAGTCGCCACAACAAGATTAGAAATTATTCCATATTGCTTCAGATATCAGCATTTACATAAAAAAACCTTGAAACTCTGATTTATAAGTAGTAGAATGGCTATTCTTCACCAGAACTATGAATGTACCCACAAGTCTTGTGGTAAGGATAGCACAGAAAGGAAAGCTGACAATCGCACTACTAACTAGCCCGAATAGAGTATTTAAATTCTCACATCACAGCTGCCATTGTGATTACTGATCCAAGGCCAAAGTGTCAGAGATGTAGGAACTTCTTTGTTTCATTTTGGGAGAGCTGAATATAACCAGAGCTTGTAATGTCTAGCCAATTTGAGTACAAACTATAGAAAATAAATAATTATTTTATAGCCTGTACTGTTATCACTGATACCCTGCAGGAAATAATCTCGTGTATGTATATATATCTAATGTTTAATCCCTGTGTCTAAATAATAGCTAAGGTTATGTTTTCTTTTACCTGTTAAAGGGTTAACAAATGGTTGGCACAAACCTGACCAGAGGACCAATTCAGGAAACCGGTATTTTTTTAAAAGCTTAAGCGGAGGAATTGTGGGTTTCTTTGTCTTGGGTCTGTGTCTTTTGTCGTGTCTCTCAGCTATGAGAATTGTTCTTGTCTTCTTTCTAATCTTCTGTTTCCAACTTGTAAGTACAGGTAGAAACAAAAAAATATAGCTTTTATGTTGTTTGGGTGTATTTACAGTGTGTAACTTACTGGAATGTTTAAATGTATTCTCTTTTGGAATAAGTTGTTTTATTCATTTTTTCTTTTTTAAGCAATTGATCCTGTATGTATTGTCATTTGATACAGAGTATTTTGATATCTTTTTCTTTCTTTTTTTTAAGTAGCTGTTTTCTTTAGACTTGTGTTTGGAGTTTTCTCTTCTGGGGTAGTGCTTAAGTAACAAGGGAGGGAATCTCTTTTGTTAATCTACGGGGATAAGCTCTGACAGCACAGGAATTGGTGGGAGGGAAGAGAGATAAAATCCTTTCTGTTTCCTTGTATTTGGGGTTTGTCTCTTTGTGGAATGAGGAGATATGCTTCTTGTATGTAATGTAAAGAGATTTGCATCATTACTCTCGGTTGAGCCCGATGAGATTGCTGGTGGAGGAGAGGAGGGGAAAGGGAGTGGAATTTCCCTTGCCGTAAGACTCAGAGCTTCTGGGTCTTGGCCCTCCAGGGAAATTGGGGAACCAGAGCGAGGCAGGTGCTTGTAAATTCTGTCTGGTGGCAGCGAGATAAGATCCAAGCTGGTAATTAGCTTGGAGTTGTTCATGCTAAAGCACCCAGATTTGTGATGCTAAGGCCAGATTTTGGGAGAAAGGATTATGATACCCTGTAAGGTGAGCTTCAATTCCTTCAGGCACTGTTGAAAGTTCCCACCCAATAATAATACATGGACAGGTAGAACCAACTACATACTTGTGTTGATGTTTGGATTTTTTCTCACAATGAGACATATGGTTGAATTATGGGTCCTGATTTCCAGAACCTGCACCAAAGTCAAATGCATCATTTTGTGCATATCAGCTAATGTGTGCAAGACAATATATGCATAATAAGTATTTGGGATTAAATCCTAAATGCCAGATAGGAAGTTAGGAAACCAGTGTGACGAATCAGGACCTGGCGCACAGCCGTCTCCGGCAACCTAAAGATCTCACCTGGACAGTAGAATCCCTGATTGACTACCATGCCTGATTGGTGGGAGGAGCAGCAGACCTGCTTTTATTCCATTGCAGCAAGCTTAGTGGTTGCTTAAAGCTTGCCTATGACTGCGATAGCTCATGCTTCAGATTAACCATAGCGTTATCCTTTCGTGTTTAACTAGCTCTGACCTTTGGCTTCAGTTCCTGACTTCTGATCTCAACTCTGTCATATGGCCCCTGAGCTGGTCAATATACCTGGCTACCAATGGCCTTGCCTCTAACCACGGGCTGAAGCCTACTTAAGCACAAGACAAACTTCCATTGTCCCACTCACGACACAACAGAGGTATTTCCCATCTGCATACATACCTATCATTTGTTGTTTGGCTCATGCTCGTGGAGAAGTGTTCTTATCCCTTGTACATTATACGAAGACAGTCTCCATTAGCCGTGATAAATTCCTACCCTTTTCTCAATCCTACCCATGTCTTGGATATCCAATTATATATCAGTAGCAATAAGTTGCTACTCAGTAACTTTATATGGGGTTACAGAGGGTATCAGTGGGGAAGATCTGGTCCTACAGCAATACAACAGCTGTGAAATAAAGACTTATTTTTCTCAGGTATGACTTCACTGCTTGTTTGGCTGAGCGGGATTTTAAAACAAGTGTGCAATCCAAAATATATTGGTAAACAATTGCAAGACTGTCATAAACAGATCAGTAGAAGTTAATAGAACAGAAGTACTTCATATCTCTTTATAACTGTTAAAGGTCTAACAATTCAGTGAGCCTGGCTGTCACTGGCACGAGAACCAATCAGGGACAGTATTACTTTTCAAATCTTGAGGGAGGAAGTTTTTTGTGTGCTGTTAGCTTTGTGGTTGTTTCTCTCTGGGTTCTGAGAGTGACAGACGTGCAAACCAGCGTTTCTCTCCAAATCTCCAATAACGCTCTATCGTTCAAAATAGTGAGTACCTAGGTAGATAAGGCGAGTTAGATTTATGTCGTTTTCTTTATTTGCAATGTGCATTTGCGCTGGAAGGAGTTTAATTTGTCGATTTGGCTGGAATGAGTGTCAAAATTGTATTTTGCTGAAAGGATTTTAAATTTGTACTTGAATATAGCTGGGGGATATATCCCAGTGCTTATAGCTAAAAAACGCCTGTACCTAATCCATCTTAAATTTACAAAGATAATTTTATTTTTCTCTCTTTCATTAAAAGCTTTTTTGTTTAGAACCTGATTGTTTTATTCTGTGAGACCCCAGGGACGGGGTCTGGATTCACCGGCGACTTGGTGTGGGGGAGAAACGAGGAAGGGAGAGAGAGGTTAATTTCTCTATGTGTTAGGATTACTTTCTCTCTCAGGGAGAGTCTGGGAGAGGGAGAGAGAAGGAGGAGGGAAGGTGAATCTTCTTCTCTGTTTTGTGATTCAAGGAGTTTGAATCACAGTATCTTCCAGGGTAACCCAGGGAGGGGAAGCCTGGGAGAGGCAACAGTGGGGGAAAAGGTTTACTTTCCTTGTGTTAAGATCCAGAGGGTCTTGGGGTTCCCCGGGCAAAGTTTTGGGGGGGGCCAGAGTGTACCAGGCACTGGAATTCCTGGTTGGTGGCAGCACTACAAGTACTAAGTTGGTAATTGAGCTTAGTGGAATTCATGCTGGTACCCCATCTTTTGGACGCTAAGGTTCAGAGTGGGGAATTATACCATGACAAAGACAAAAATAAAATAGTCTAAAACTTAGATTCTGTGCTGAAAATGGCAATGATTTCCCAGAGAGAAATCTCTCTATATTTTTTGTTAATTACTTAAAATTTAGGGACAGATTCTACAACTCTTACGCAGGCTGAGTAGTACCTTACTCTGCATCTAGCTCCCACTGAAATCACATGCATACATTTGATTGTGTCCTTCTCCCTCCACCCGTTTTATGTCTCTTATCTTTGGAGGCTATAAGGCCGAGATCCACAAAGGGACTTAGACATCGCAACACTGAGCATTGCAGTGCCTAACTTTTAGGTGCCTAATAAATCCCAGAACAACGCTGTGATCCACAAAGCTGAGCAGAGTCCCTCTACAATGAACGGGGAGAGATGGGCACCTAAGATTGCAATCCATAAAAGCTAGCATACTAGGTATCTCCCTGCCTAAAATAGCCAAGATACCAATGAAAGAGGTATGTCCTAAGTTTACTTCTCTCTCTCAGGCTAGGTCTACACTGCAGGGGGGAGTCGACCTAAGATATGCAACTTCAGCCACACGAATAGTGTAGCTGAAGTCGGCGTATCTTAGGTCGATTTACCTGACCGTGAGGACAGCGGCAGGTCGACTGCTGCCGCTCCCCTGTCGACTCTACTTCCACCTCTCGCATGCGGTGGAGTTCCGGAGTCGACTGCAGAGTGATTGGAGATCGATTTTATCGCGTCTACACTAGACGCGATAAATCAATCCCCAATAGATCAATCATTACCCGCCCATCTGGCGGGTAGTGAAGACCTGCCCTCATAGATAGGTGTCTATCTCTACTTAGTGATCCACAAACAGGAAACATCTTCCTGAGATGCCTAAGACATTTCCTAAGGGAATGAGTTAGGTGCCTCACTCCACACAAAATGGCCAGAGTTTTTTCTTCCAACTCTATTTCACAGTAACAGTGCAGCAGATAAACAGTAGCAATGGTAACTATGTAATAACTGATATTACAGAAGCCAAATTATATCCCAATAATGATAAAATGAACTAGTGTCCCTGTTTCAAAAAGGGTGTTTTCTCCTGGGAAGAGGGCCAAACCAGGTATGGGAGTCCTGGAACACCTTTTGTTTCAGTAATATGCATTAGTTTGATTAAAGTTAATAAAGCAAGAACAGCTTTAGCAAATGGAACAAATGTTCAGAGATAATTTCAGTTATAATGAATGAACAAGAGATGGGGAGATGTAATTATAGGAATCTGCTAAAGACCTCTAGGGTGAAATGAACATGACCACAGCACACTGTAGGAGGAAACAGAACAAGCAACAAAACACAGTTAGAAATAAGATACTTTAATTACTCAGAAGTAAATTGGGAACAGCCTGTGGTAACAGTGCCAATATGTTTGTAACAATGCAGAGCTATTGCAGGATTTTCTAAAACCAGTTGGTAAGCAGTCAGCAACCGAGGTGCAGGAAATATATAAAGTAAGTACTATTATAGATTCTGCCACTCTTCCTCACATGGAATAATACCTTAATACATCAACATTACCTTTAATTTCAGCGGGACTGTTCAGAGAGGTGCTACTCAGCATAAAGATACCAAAGACATTTAGGCCTTAAATGAAGAGAAATTGCAGATCTTTATATATTTTCTATAACTTTATGTTTCCTTAACAACAAATATGACACTGGAGTAAGAGTTTGAAGATCAAACTTGGGAAGAAATCATAGCAACAAGGAGCACAAGTTTGTCCATCAACTGGCCAGACATGGTTATCAGTATTGGCATCTGGGAACACTTGTTCAGCTATGATGAATTCTCACTTTTAAATGTTGCAACAAGAGTTAGTCGTGCTATTTTAATCAAAGACAGAAACCTTCGATCAATAAAAGGGAAGGTTTTAAAAATCATCAATAACTTATTCATAATTTTTCAGCTTTTTAGCCTCCTAGCAACACTGATTATGATTTTTTTTCCCCGATGGAATGAAGTAATTTCATCATGAATGACACTAGTTAATTTGCCATTATCGGGATATAAACTAGGTGCTACAATAGCAATTACTGAATAGTCACTATTCATTCTGTTTTAAAGCACCATAAACGCTGGTAAACAGGTTATAGATATTATATTATTGCTTGTGTCTGTTTAAAGGTTGTGCAATTATTATTCAAGTTGTTTGGGGGACGAGGTCAGTTTCATTATATCAGCGTTAACTGTCTAATCTCATAATGCCTGTTATATTATCCTCTGATAGAATATGCCCCATCAATCAATTCTTACTTTATATAGGACTCAATTTCTGGAACCCAAATTAAATGAAAAATGCTGTTCTCTTCTGAATATTGTTTCTGTGAAAATGGCACAATGGAGTGGCATGTTTCTTGTCTCTCGAAGATGTCTGTATCAGATGTTTTCCATTTACAAATAAGGGGGTTTTTTTGGTTGTTTGGGTTTGTTTGTTCATTTTCCTAAGTGCTAGGCCTGCAAACACACCTTGGGCCCTGAGAGTCAAGTGGGGTTCTTTACTTCTTGTGTATCATCACCAGCAATAAGGGTTCTGCAGGTTCTTGGTTGCACCTGAACAGCACATTGGTCCCGGAGATGGATTAAGTTTTCCTGGGGCCCTGGGCCAGAGCAAGTGGCTGTTATAAGCATAAGTCCCAATTCTGAACCTTAGCGTCCAAAATGTGGGTGCCTAGCATAAATTTCTTTAAGCTTAATTACCAGCTTAGATCTGATAGCGCTGCCACCAGCCAGAATTCCAGTGTCTGGCACACTCTGGTCTCCCCAAAACCTTCCCTGGGGGACCCCAAGACTCAGATGCCCTGAGTCTCACCACAAAGGAAAATAACCCCCCCTCCCCTTGTCTCCTCTTTATTTCCTCCCAGGCTTCCCCTCCCTGGATGGCCTGGGATGATCACCTATTTCAATTCCTTGAAATGCAAAACAGAGAGATCAAGTTTCTTTCACCCTCGGTCAGAGTCCCTGCAAAGATAAGCTTTGCAACTCTGACACTATCATCCTTTTCATGAATGACCAGTGACTTTCCCTCTCAGACAGTTTCTTGCTGAGAAAACACTACAGGATGGAAGTTGTGATCCGGTCCTTCCTGCATGAGAACTGCTCAGATGCATCAGTGGTTACTAGGAATGGTTTGTCAAAGTCCGGGGCCCTTAGCACAAGGTCAGACGTGAGTGTCGCCTTAAGTTGGGTAAAGGCCTTCTGACACTCATCAGTCCACTTAACTGTATTTGGCTGGATCTTTTTGGTCAGGTTGGTCAGTGGGGCGGCGATTTGGCTGTAGTGTGGTACAAATCTCCTGTAATACCCGGCCAAGCCTAAGAAGGATTGGACCTGTTTCTTGACTTTGGGACAGGCCACTTTGGATAGCATCCACCTTGGCCTGTAGGGGGTTTATGGTTCCTCGACCACCTGATATCCCAGGTAAGTCACTCTGTTTGGCCGATTTGACACTTTTTGCATTAACAGTTAGTCCGGCCTGCCTGATGCACTCAAAGACTTTTTCCAGGTGTACTAGGTGTTCGGGCCAGGAGTCTGAAAAAATGGCCACATCATCGAAGTAGGCAACTGCATATTCTCCCAGTCCTGCTAGTAGGCCATCTACCAGCCTCTGGAATGTGGCGGGTGCATTTCGCAGCCCGAAAGGAAGTACATTAAATTCATACACCCCCGCATCGGTGACGAATGCTGACCTTTCCTTGGCAGGTTCATCTAGCGGTACTTGCCAGTACCCCTTGGTTAAGTCTATTGTAGAGATGAACTGGGCACATCCCAACTTCTCCAATAGCTCATCGGTGCGTGGCATTGGATAGTTGTTCGGACGAGTTACCGCATTTAGCTTACGGTAGTCCACACAAAAGCGTATTTCCCCATCTGGTTTGGGTACCAGAACCACTGGAGATGCCCATGCACTGGTAGATGAGCATACTTAATACCCATCTGTAGCATGTTGTGGATCTCCCGTTCTATAGCAGCTTGGGTGTGAGGAGACATCCGGTAGGGTGGTGTTCTAATTTATCTCTCTCTTGGGTGAGCATTACCTGTGTCAATGGAGTGGTATGCCCGTTCAGTCCGTCCTGGAGTGGCTGAGAACAATGTGGCGAAGCTGGTGCACAGCTCCTTGATTTGTCACTGCTGCAGACATTCTAGGGTGGTTGAGAGGTTCACCTCTTCCACGCCACCGCCCTTTTTCCCTTCGTAGTAGACACCATCAGGCCACTCAGCATTATCTCTCTGGACTGTAAACTGACCAACCTGTAAGTCTCTGGAATAGAAAGGCTTGAAGAGAGAGAGTTCACTCTCAGAGCCGAGAGCAACAGAACACAAAGACACACACCCAGAAGTTCCCTCCCTTGAGATCTGAAAAATCTTATTTCCTGATTGGTCCTCTGGTCAGGTGTTTGGTTACTCCTTTGCAGGTGAAATAGACGTTGACCCTTAGCTATCTGTGTATGACAGTGGCCCTCCCCTCGTTCCACCTGTGATCCCGCCCTTGTTCTGCCCCCTCCACATGTGACCCCATCCCACACCTTTCTTCCCCTTCCCCAGGGCTATGTTCCACCCAGGGTCCCTCCCATTCTGTGCCCCCACTGTTGCCCCAAGATTGGAAAATCTCTGTCCCCCATGCCTTGTCCCTGGCTCCCCCAGCCCTGATGCCACATCAGGTAGCTTCTTCTCTCCTGGGGCCACAGTGGGAGTCCTGGACCTAGGGCTTCTCCTCCTGTCCCCGGCTTCTGCTGTGGATGGGGTTGGGGGCACTAGGCTGGGGGCTTCCCTTGCTGCCAGGGATGGAGTCCGGGGGTGCTGGGGGTTCTCCTGTAGCCCCTTGGCTGCTGCCAGAGACAGCATCTGGGGATGCTGGGGTCTCCCCTGCCACTACACCCAGTCACCTGGTGGGATGGGTCAATATCTCCATGTTGACCTGGTCTGTAGCTGCAGTTGAAAGTCATCCTTGGCTCCCTACTCCTTAAAGGGGCACAAACCTTTTCCAGCAAATCAGACAATGGCCCCCACCACTTAATGTGCGGTGAGGTCATTCTTTTAATAATTGAAATAAACTCCTATGTCAACCGTGCAGAACATATGGATTTAGTTCCTTTGTTCAGATAGTTTCACATCTAGAAAGAAACATCTCAGGCCATTGGCTAAGTTCATGAACAGCGAATAACTGCAAAAACCTAATTATAGAAGCAGTTCATGTGGTGATACACTTTGACTGGTCTATCTCAGGTGTTTCTAATGCGCCTATCTCTACTCTAACCTAGGCCTGTTCTACACCTGGAACTTAGGTCGACATAGCTACATTGTGTGGGGGTGTGAAAAATTCACACCCCCAACAGACGGAGTTAAGCCAACATAAGCCCTGGTATAGACACTGATAGGTCGATGGAAGAATTCTTCTGTTGACCTAGCTACCACTTTTTGAGGGGGTGGATTAACTACAGTGATGCAAAAACATCTTGTATATAGTGTCTACATTATAACACAGCAGCACAGCTGCAGAGCCCGTAGCTGTGCTACTTGCAGGGATCGGCAACCTTTGGCATGTGGCCCACTGAGGTAAGCCCCCTGATGGGCCAGGCCAGTTTGTTTACCTGCTGCGTTCATAGGTTCTGCTGATCGTGGCTCCCAGTGGCCGCGGTTTGCCACTGCAAGTCAATGGGGGTGGTGGGAAGTGGCAGCCAGCACATCCCTGAACCTGCACCGCCTCCCACCATCCTCACTGGCCTGGAACCGTGAACCGCGGCCACTGGGAGCCACGATCGACTGAACCTGTGGACATGGCAGGTAAACAAACCAGCCCGGCCTGCCAGGGTAAGTACCCTGGCAGGCCGTTTGTCAAAGGTTGCCAATCTCTGTATTATAACATCTGTAGTGTAGACAAGCCTAGAGTATTTTTACTATAAATGGGGCACCCATAATTCAGATACAGGTCAGTCCTCAGAAGTAATTATTAACTTTTGAATCATAAAATAACCAAATAACAAAAACCAAAACAAATACAGAAAACAATTGTTACCTCAAAGTGTTTTTTGCTTGTAACAATAATAGACACAACCTCATGTGTGAAAAGTGATTTTAATTTTTTAACAGCAAAGGTACTGTTTGCTTCTTTTGCTTTAACTGCAACATTTTTCACCCACCTCTCAGTACAATGTTTTGTATTTCCCTGGTGTGATCATACAATTAAGCCACAGTGCCGTGTTTTTGACACATCTCTGATTTCTATGACAGCAGATTACAAAATCATGCATAGAGAGAACAGGAGATGAAAACTAAGAAAAATGTTGCAGCTAAATGCAATTTTATTCAGTGTGCAGAGGGATGACAGAATGTAGGAAAGGAGTGCACAACAGAAGCATTCCTGTGTAGGAGGGATGTTTTTTAATGTACGTTGCTTCCCTAATATCAAATGGCATGGGGTATAGGTACCTCACACTTGAAGAAAGGGAAGGGTTAATATCCCATTGCGGTAAAAGAAGAGGTTTTACCCTGCTGCAGACAGTGGCCCTGATTCTACAAGGTACCAGAGCAGATGGCTATATTTAAGGACCATATGCTTAAAGATAGGCACATGGTTAAGAATCTGGCTGAATCAGTGCTAAATAGCCCTCCAGGTGGGACTCATAAAGGAGCAGGAGTAGAAGAGAAGGCAGTAGGATACTGGCTATTTGGGGAAGGGAGGGTAGAGTTGCAAAGGTATGTAACTTTCATTTTTAAGTGCACTGAAAGTCACTAAACTCTTCAGCTGCTGCCTAATTATGTGGGCACCTAAACATGTTTGGCACATAAGGGCTTCATTCAAAAAGGGGTTTAGCTGCCTAGCTGAGGTTTTAGGCACCTAAATCCAGGATCAGGCACCACTGGTAAACCCAGAAACCCCACTCACCTGCCAGTGAACCCCCTACATGCCCCAAATCACTCTGGGCCTATGTTTTTTTAGTAAAAGTTTCCTAGAGACCCAGGCTTCTGCCTCTGTGCATGCATAATACTGCTTCCTTGTTTCCTGTTTCCTGCCTGAGAGCAATTTGTGAGATGGAGGAAGATACATGTACCTCCCCATAACTCATCAAGGGGGCCTTATCTGGTAGATGTGCTCAGAAGCCACCTAGCCCCCAGAAACCAGCTGGGAAGAAGAGGAGGTACTCCCTCAGAACTATTTGCCCAGTGGCTAGGGTATGCAGCCAGGATATAGGAGACCACCCCACCCCCCTCCAGTTCAAGTCCACCATCTACCTAATGAGGAGAAGGGATTTTGAACAGGAATCTGCTACTTCTCAGGTAAGTGCCCTAAACATTGGACTATGGGATATTCTAATGTTGGGTTCCCTCTGTTTCTGCTGATGAAGCTCATCCACTGTGGAAAAATAATTAAATATAAATTGGGCCTGACCAACACTGACAATGGCTTTCTAGCCTGGTGGTTAGGGCATTCAGCTGGGTGGCCCAGAATCCACTCCTCCTGCTTCAATGACACTTTAATCATTTACCCATACTGTGAAACAGCTTCAGCAGGAGAGCCTGAGGAAGACCTTAGAATCCTAACTCCAGGAGAGGGTTCACAGCTGAGACACAAGCAGAGACAGGCACTTCCCTCCAGCCTAGACTTAGGCACCTGTCTCTGTGAGAGTGGGTTTAGGACACACTTCTGTAATTAGCCTCTCCCAGGGGCTAGCTTAGGCAGCTTCCTGCCTACCATACTGGCATTTTGAGTTGCAATCTAAGGTGCCTGTTTCTCCCCAGTCCTTGTATAGAGATCCTAGGCACCAAACTGAGACTTTGTGGATTACATTTGCAGTGGATTGTTCCTGTGGTTTTCTGAGTGCCTAATAGTGAGCGTTGCAACATCCAAGTTCCTTCATGAATCTAACCCAGAACCTTCTTCATTCTCATGGAAGGAATGTTCAGGCTTTGCTAGGCCCTGAAATGAAGGGCCAGTGTTTGTCTTTCTCTCCATGGTCAGTCAGAGGCAGAACTGCATGGTAGAAGCTGGCACATGTTATGTTGAAAAAGGGGTGAACAATCAGGTAGTGTGTCCGTTTAAGGTGAGCCTTGCACCAGTAAGCCCAATTCTGAGGTAAAGCCCTGTTAAGAACAGGTGTTTGGGTCTGGTACAGGGAATGATCAGAACTAACTGGGGAGCGGTCAGGTGATTGCCTCATAGGCACTGATTCTATAAAGGCTGAAAGAGCTCATTAGGGAGAGGAAGCAGTAAGAGCAATGGGAAGTAGATTAGTGCCTGTGGCAGGGGAGCTCTTAGGTAGATGATCTCTGGAATGATTGAGGAAAAGCTGTCAGAAAGCCCTTGAGTCAGCAGAAAGATAGATGTTGGATTTACACAGAACTCTTATTCTGATGTTTGCTGAAGGTTGTTGGTGCAACCAATAAATAATGCCCTGAAGGAAGGACCTGATCAAACTCTGGGTGTGGTGTTTAATCCTTCCTGGTCTGAAGTAACAGGCCAGCAGTCTACACGATGTTTCAAGCCCAACGAGAGATAAGATGTTAATTAAATCCTTGTTTAATGGTGTGATTATGAACATCTCAGTGTTCTCTGGAATTTTGTGCTGGTAACTCCCAGTGTAACCACTGCCGTTAAAATACCTGTTAAAATGTTAATAAAGATATAGAGAAAAAGGAAAAAAAACAGTTAAAGCATTTGAAATTCAAACTATTAAGCCTTTCATTTTAACAGTCCTTTATTCTCTTTTTGCTATAGAGAGTTCTAGAATTTCTTCCCCTATTCTCTCCTTTGAAGTCTTTCAGATGATAATTAGGTTTTGTTTTGGGGTAGGGATATTTTGGTGGTGGGGGAGAAGTGAGTTGAGATGGTCTGGAGCTGTTGCTGCTGCTAAAGTCTGCTTCTAAAGACCAAAAATGAGACAAAAACCTACAAGAGGAGACAGAAAAAATAGCAAAGTTAGAAAATACAGCTTCTGTCTCTGGTGCTGATTCTTACTTGCAACCTAGCAGCTAGAGAAATGTTTTGGCACAATGTAGTCTTATCAGCCAGTCCAAGACGTGGCAAATGTTGCCAGCATTGGGCTCTTTAGTATGTTGCTCTTAGCTGCCTCGCTGACCGTTGGCTCAGAGCAGTGTTGCAAAAGATAGTTTTAGCCAGTTAATCCAGACTCTTACTGAACAGAAGATAAAAGGAGAAAGATAGGAAAGAAGAAACAAGATGGTGGTGGGGGGAACTGGGACACTGGGGTCGGGGAGACAGCAGGAACCCAAGACTCACATCCCAGGTACTGTTCAGGATTTAGCTGAAGCCAGTGGCCACGTCTGGTGATGTCATTGGTTCCCTCTCTCTTTCTCAGCACTCACTCCTAAGGATGCCTTTCAGGATCAGGATGATAAGTCCTGCCAGTGTGATAGTGGGGTCCAGTGAGAGAGTGTGGGTGACAGACATGATGATAAAACATATTCCTTTTAATCTATGCATCCCCTAACTCCCATTGAGAGACACCTAGATACAGTGTCCAAGAAGTGGTGGCCTCTATAGAACACCCTGAGGATGAGACACATAGCCAAACAAAAATGGACTCCACACTAATTCAGAAAGAATGAGGCCTAATTAGGTTCTGCAGGCATGAGCAGAATAGGCACAGAAACCTGACAAAGGGAGACTAAGTATGAAGTTGAAAGGAGAGGTCTGAGATAATGTTTAGACCCCATCTTACTATTACCGAAGGGATAGAATAATAAATACGAAGGCTGACATTGTCTTTGATTTCCCAAAGTTTCTTTTGATAATCCTTACAATTGTTTTTTTTTTTTTCTTGAGGGTTTTACTTTCAAAAGTTGAAGAAATTTCTAGACTATTCACCACCAATTTATCTGCACTGATTCACAATGAAAACAATTCTCACATCATGCACAGAGGAGCGCTCAAGAAGACAACGCATAAGAATTTAAAAGGCTTGTGAATAGCTTTATCACTAATATACCCCTTACTGTGCTAAACTGTGAATTCCCTGGAGTTATTTTTGCATTCCTAAACCATGCAATATATGTGCTATGCTGGATCAATGTGAATGTTACATATATGTGAAACGGATTTGAGCTACACTAAACCTAGATAAATCTAAACTTCCACCTTATTGCAGGTGGAAATTAACATTGTATAAAACAAAGCACTATGGACATAGCTTTTATATTGTACTTGTACAATGTCCCAGCAGAGAGAGCATAATTCACATGTCTCCAGAGTTCTGTTGTCTGTAATAAATCATGATAATTGAAATATTCATCACAAAAAATAAATCAAGGTTTATAACCTCTTAGAATTCATACAGCTTGCTGTAAATGAAACATGAGAAGTTTTACATCAGGGATTCAGACTGCCTCCCCAAAAATGTAAGACCAGGAACTATTGAAGAATTTGGTTTTTTTACCTTTGTATGTTCATCGTATAAGTGATATTAAACAATAAGAAGTGCATTGGGTTGAGGTGATTGTTCATGATTTATTTTACAGTGATCTATAAAAATTTCCAAACACTATAATTGGTAAAAGATCTAGTTGTAAACTGCGATAAACACCCCACTCCCTATACACATTTTAAAAAGAATAAATGGAGTGCCATACATTTTATCCGGGGAAAGGAGGAGCCTGTTGATGCAATATTAAAATCCATAAAGTGTGCTGAAACCAGATTAAAGTAGATAAAGGACCTGATACTGCATCCCTGGACTCAAGCAAAACTCCCATTAACTAGGCTTTTTCTCTAACCCAGGGGTAGGCATCCTATGGCACGAGTGCCGAAGGCAGCACACGAGCTGATTTTCAGCAGCACTCACAGTGTCCGGGTTCTGGCCACTGGTCTAGGGGGCTCTGCATTTTAATTTAATTTTAAATGAAGCTTCTTAAACATTTGAAAAACCTTATTTACTTTACATACAACAATAGTTTAGTTATATATTATAGACTTATAGAAAGAGACCTTCTAAAAATGTTAAAATGTATTACTGGGACGTGAAACCTTAAATTAGAGTGAATAAATGAAGACTCGGCACATCACTTCTGAAAGGTTGCTGACCACCTGCTCTAACCCCTAGTCTACACTAAAATTACTTCGAGTATAACTGTGTTGCTTTGGAGTGTGGAAAACCCAACCCCTGAGCAACCACAGTTATACTGAGGCAAACTCCAGGTGTAGACAGGCTATGTCAACCGGACAGCATCTACAATCAGCTACCACTCTAGGGTAGGTGGGGCACCTATGCCGACAGAGAACACTCCTGCACAGTAGGTAGTATCTTCACTAAGCGCTACAGTAGTGCAGCTTGTGGCGCCAATGAGTCTAGACAAGCCCTCAGTCAAGGATTACAAAAAGAGGCCCAGTAATAGCAAATTAGTTAGCCACAGTTTATCTATTCTCTGGATGAAGTTTTCAGATAGATGTTTTATTTATCTAGGTATCCTATATTCTATCATAAGATTCCCAATTTGAACCTTACAGCATCCAAATGTGGGTGCCTAGTATAAATCCTCTAAGCTTAATTACCAGCTTAGATCTGAAGCGCTGCCACCAGCCAGATTTTCAGTCTTGGCGCCCTCTGGTCTCCCCAAACCTTCCCTGGGACCCAGACTCAGATTGCCTGAGTCTCACAACAGGGAAATAACCCACTTCCTTCCCTCTCTTTACCTCCCCCAATTTTCCCACCTGGGTACACTAGGAGATTACTTGTACTTAAACTCCTTGAATTACAAAACAGAGAGGACAATTTACCTTCCCCCTCCTTCTTTTCCCCCACCTAATTTCCACCAATTCCCTGGTGAGCTGCAGGCTCAATCCCCTCAGTCCCCACTAGGGAAAAAAAATTCCAACAGGTCTTAAAAGAAAGCTTTATCTAAAAAGAAAGAAAAAGACCTAAAACTGTTCTCTGTATCAAGGTGACAATACATTAGGGTCAATTGCTTAAAGAAAATGAATAACAGCCTTTTCAAAAAGTATTACAATTTAAAACATTCCAGCAAGCTACACACCTGTAAATACAAAAACAATATAAAAACCTATTGTCTTCTACCTTTTGTACTTACACTTGGAAACAGAATATTAGAAAAGCCTGGAGATAGAAATCACTCTCATAGCCGAGAGAGCACAGAACAGAGAGACAGGCAAAAGACACACACCCCAAAATTCCCTCCCTGAGCTTTGAAAAATCCGGTTTCCTGATTGGTCCTCTGGTCAGGTGTGTGGTTCCCTTTGTTAACCCTTTACAGGTAAAAGAAACATTAACCCTTAGCTATCTGTTTATGACAATACTATATCCATCACTGTAGTTATGGACATTCACAACATTTTTTTTTTAAACTGTGAAGTCCCTGTCTTACGTGCTTTCCCAGTTCCTTGATCTGGGGGATGATACTGAAATATAAATATTAAAAGGGCCAGATCCTAAGGTAGTGTAAAATACTGTCAATGGAGCTACTTGAATTTACACCAGCTGAGGATCTGTCCTTCAGTCATCATAAATTCTTCATAGGAAGCTTCAATATTATTTGGTGTAGCTGGTGTCTTTTGGGCAAACTGCATCAAAAATGTTATATGGAGTTATAAGTTAATATAAAAAGCAGATGGGGAGAAATTAAAAGGAATAATCAAGGGAGGAGAGATGAGAGGTAAAAATAGATGGAGCTGGTGAAGCATGGAACTTGCAAACAGGCTGTTCCAGATGCCAGGAGCTGCGGAGAAGAGAAGTGTTTTATCAGCACTGGTGCAGAGAGGGCTACAAGTGTGAATTTGAGTGGTGAGGGGATATACATATAAAATATCTTCCCCACCTGTTTTCCCTCCAGCCAATGCTTCAGTGGAGCACCCACTGGTGACAGAAAATGCAAGGCATAAGATCATTATTCCTCAGACTACATGCATTAGCCTTGCTGATCTTTATGATCAGAAGATAGGATGAATAATAATAGGGACATGGATTATAAATGGCAACATTTATTTCAGAGTATTAAGTCAACATTGGGTGAGACAAAAGTCAAACAAATTTTTAAATTCTTTTGTTCTTAGAAATGACATGGCGAATTTAAAAGAGATGCATTTGTTCATGCCCCCATATCATTATCTACTCTGAGGTTGACACCTTATTTAACTTTATCTTATCCTGGCCGTATTTAAAAAGAAATTGATTGCTTAATGTGATATTTATATCCAAATAGCTTGTTCGCAATCTTGATAACAACTGAGGCATATTACATAGCTATGTAGGACAATGAGCAGGCCACGTGCTGCTAGACACAGGTAACTCGTAGTTAAGGGTGTCTTTCAAAGGCCATTGAAGCCAATAGAATTCTTTCAGAGCTCACTTAAGTTGGCTTTGAATCAAGCCTGATCTACTCTGATAAGAAACTGTGGAATGGATTGCTAACTGCCCTACACGCTCCATGGATGGAAACCATTTGTATACCACTGTCACTTCATTTCTGCACTATCGTTAATCTAACTTCTTAAAATTCTATGCAGATGTCCAGTTTTAGCTAAGCACTCAAAACCCATTTACTGGCCAGCTGGGGTTGTTCATGTATTTTTAGGGCTATATTCTGCTCTAGCTCCTGTTGAGTAGCACCTTATTCTGAGTGTAATACTATCACTAAAATACTGGCAAAACGTGGCTTTTGGAATTTTGGTTTTGCACAAAAATTTTCTTTTGAATACTATCGTATTTAAATACTATTCTGAGGCAAAGACATCCCATGAGGTAAGCCCATAAACCCACATAAATCAAACTTGAAAAATATGTATTCACCTTCTATACTTCTTTTTAATCTTAGCAGATTTTTTTTTTTTTTTTTTTTTTTTTTTTAGGAAAACGTTATTTTCTTGTAGCTTCACTCCTGCTAGTCCATGCTTGAAAAATGACCAGGTTAGGAAGAAATTCTTTCACTTCCAAGGTATCTCTGATAAGTTCTGCCTTTCTGAAATCCATGGCAAACACTGGATACAAATTTAATCTCCAAATTACAGGCAATTCTACAGTAGACAGCATTTCTATTTCCCACTGAGCATTCTCTACAGATTTATCCTCTGCAGCCCACTTATTGTCAGTCATTATTATAAAGAAAGAGTGTCATTGTCACATAAGTTGTCTTCTCATTATTAGTTGTTCTCTCAGGATTGCTTTTAATTATAAAATGAGCCAATTTAATCTTGTTTTGCCTAATCCTGTTTACCAGATATTCTTTACCCAAAACAGTCTAAGCTTTTTGTCTTTCCTTCAAGTGTTTGTTACCTTGGATTCAATTTGCAGCTAACTCTAGGTACAGATACCCTGACTCTTTTTACTGAGAATACCTACTTTAAGTAGTAGACAAAATATCTTCTTGGAGACTTTTTAGACTGGAGAGAGCTTTGATAGCATGAATAACTAAGTTTCCCTATCAATACAAAGTTTAAACAATGTATGAGTATAGCAATCAGATCACATCGATGACAAGGGCCATACAATGTCACGTATATTAATGATGTTATAAAGTAGCATTTCCTCGTTTTTTTTCAAACTCTTGTTCGGTCTCCCCATAAATTTCTCATAAGCTATAAATATTCAGGAAGGGAAGCCAGTTACCTCTAATAGTCATTCTGAATGAATTCTATACTGTGTAATAGCCAGGCACCTGTGAAAAAGGACAAGAGGATGTAATCTATATATGCTATATGAAACAGCTTGCTGAATCTGCAAAGAACACTAATTATGCTGTGTAGTTAGAAAATTAAAATCAGAGTGCATCTACCAAAGATGTTGCTTGACTAAGAAATGTACAATACTAGTACTTCTTACTCAGTAATCAGTATAGTAATTAGTTTTGCATTTAACCAAACTGTAAGACCTTCAAAAATTCAACTAGTAAGCAAAGATATTTTTAATTAAAAAAAATATTTTCAGTGCTTAAGTGATCGAAGTCAATGAATAATTTAAAGCAAAAAAAAAAAAAGTCTAAGAATATTAGAAAAACACTGTACCATATCTGCAAGCAGTCAGAGAGAGAGAGAATTACCTAAATGCAGCCATTGCTGAGCTGATGGAAGGAAATATATTTCAATAATTTTAGTGCCTATTTTTAATAGGCAGTTAATGTGCTCACTATAGTATTTTAATAACTCTTACGCTTTTTTTCCCCCTTCTCTCTCACTAGTAACAAAAAAGCAGCCGGATCCCCCTCCCATTGAAGTCAATGAGACTTTTGTCACTGACTTTGATGAAAGCAGATGTCTCAAATTATGGGCCTGCTTTTTCAAGTGGGCATTCCTGTATCTGAGCTCAAGCTTAGAGATCAAGTGGGCCAGCTCTGTGCCAGAGCCACAAGGTTTACAGAGCTATTTTTCATGTGCTAGCTTGAGCTGACTAGCGTGAATCTGTCCACCTGGGCTGGGATGCTCATTCCCAGCTGCAGAGCAGACATATCCAGAGAGGCCGCCCTGCAGATCCTCCTCAGTAGGTGCTGTGGAGACGTGTTCCATGGGATTAAGTGACATGGGCTGGATTGTTTTATATATGGCCTCTCACTTGGCAGTGGTCTCCCTACATGCTCTTCTTAAATCCTCTCTCCCTTAACATAGATTCTACATGCTCCAGGGGGCAAACCTGAAGCCTATTCCCAATCCACACACCTAGTCTTGGCATACGGAAGTTGCACAACTCCTGCCACTACCATGCTCCATGGCACCTGCTTCAAGCTCAGTAATGCAGGGACCATTCTGGCAGTGAACCCCTCTTCTGAGGAAAAAGCTGATTCCCAGTCTCTGCTGTTCTGTGGAAATTAGAAGTTTCTCCCTGTGGCTCCTGAGCACCAATTTGGCCTCAGCTGATAATAGAAAGAAAATATGATTAGCATAGGAGTGATGAAAGTTATGTGCCTCATGAATTCATCTCAAGGTGAACTATCATATATTTAGGGAGGTGGGGAGAACTTTTCAACTGTATTCTTTCAGTTAAAAAATCATCAACAGCTTAAAGACTATGGGCTAGAATCCTCAGATGATGTGATAGATCCATTGGTTTCAATGGACTCTGTTGACTTACACCAGCTGAGAATCTGGCCCCACATATTAAAGATTGGCCATGGAGAGGCATTTCAAGGCTGTAGAAAAAAGCTTACCGTGATTTGAATCAAAGTAATGACCATTCTAGGAGGACTAATAAAGAGAATTGAATTCTTTTTAAAATTTATGGGAGCCCTTTATCATTCAAACTCCACTGAAAATAAATGTTTTAAAGATTGTAACATTCACACAGCATTCAGAAGTTTTAGAGCCATGGAATGACTTTTAATCTTTATCATATTTTATTTTAAATTTTAAAAACCTACAAACATATGCTGTTTTTAATGGCAGACTCATCCTTAACGTCTTAGTCTGTGGACCACAGCTTCATTTACTTCTATTGATGTAAAATATATACATGGTAAAACATTTGGGGCTAAATTGAGACACTGTTCTTCAGGACGTAAATAATCTCCTGCTATGGGTTTGTACTGTGACTATCACAATGAGGTTCTCAGTCTCAACTGGGGACTTTAGATGCTATTGTAATGCATTTTACAACTTTTACAACCCTACAGACTAATGTAGTATTCATGGCATTATATGTTTTATTGTGAAAAATGACCAACCCTAATCTTCAACACTGGTGAAGCACAGAGGTATGTACGTGCATAAATACTGTAGATGGGAAATGCACATTCTGATGTATAGTAAGAAAATTAAGATCCTATATTTCTTATTTGGGTAAAACTGCCTTACCTTGGTGAATTGCACTTAGGCCTTAATTTCCATGAGTAGCGTATAATGATCAATAATATGAAAATTAATTGTATAGTGAAGCATATTGTGTACATCTACCATCTGTTCAAGATAACTAGCCTAGTACTTCATAAAGTTGGAAATGGACATAAACTTTTTTTTCCCTTGCACATTATCACATTTTGTAATAGAACAGAATTCCCCCCCCCCCCCACAACCGCTGAATATAAACACATTTCACTTACTGAACTGTTAACCTTGCAAAGAATAGATTTCAGAGAACCTCTGGGAATTATGAAGTGCTGAGGTATTGATCAAACTGCTAGTAGCCTTGTGTAGCTGGTATAATATCAATTTTTAACTTATTTAATTGAAAAGTGCAAAGTTGTACTTGGATCTCTATCAGTAATGCACAAAAATCCACACTTAAGTGATGAATTGCCTTTTTGTGCACATTGTCATTATACAAGTCTGAGTCAATATATCCTCTTATAAACTGTCTGTGCCCAGTACATTTTCTGATTTACTTGGGTGTTATGCGTCGCTTATGTGCAGAGAAAGCAATAGAAATTGTGATTATTAGTCACTATTCTCCTTTTCTGTTATGAGTCATTAACATCAATTACTAACTACTGCATTGTCAATTAAGACTATGGCATGCTGCTATTCACTGCTAATGTGCTAATTGTCATCAATTTACTGCTCCAATTATGTGGTCATACACTTGCCTCAAGGTGTATTGTCATCCTATAGAGCTGACGAGGAGACAGTCTACTCAGTGTTTTCAATGTAAAAAATATTTAAAAAAAAAAAAAAAACTTTGAAGCAAATATGTATGATTGCAATGTATTTTGAAAAAAATGCTGCACAGGATTTTATTTTATTTAAGGTAACTGAATTTAAAAATATAAACTATATTTTTAATTGAGGAATTTTAAGGCTTCCTAATCATGCTTGAGAATTCCAAGAAAATACAGGTTTCACCTACAGTATAATTAGATTCATAGGTCCACTCAATCTATAGGGTGTGTGTGTGTGTATAATATATATAATATTGCTGACTCGTATCTGATTGGCTAGTGCAGGTTGCACTTTCTAATCATCCTTGAAGTCTCAATTTTCTGCCTGTACTGCCAAAGACTCTTTCTATTGGCTGCCCCAGGCATCTGCTTCCTTTGCTGGTGCCTGGAGCCGGCCCTGGCAATATCATACCATCTCATCCTGGCTTCTGTGCTACTGCTGGTAGTGGCGTTGCCTTCAGAGCTGGGCAGCTGGAGAGTGACAGCTGCTGGCCAGGAACCCTGCTGTCAAGGAAGAGTGGCCGCCAGCAGTAGCCCAGAAGTAAGGATGGCATGGTATGGTATTGACACCCATATTTCTACACTGCTGCCTGCAGAGCTGGGCCCTCAGTCACCATCCACCACTCTCCAGCCACCCAGCTTTGAAGGCAGAGGTTGGGGGCTTCAAATAGAGCTCAGCTGTGCCATGAGCTCTCTGCTCTCAGCCAGGCTGCGCCCACTCTGTTCCCCACTTAGAGCTGGGCTACCCCTGAGGTCCCAGCTCCCCCAACCCAGCTGCTGCCTAGGTACCATACTCCCAGCTCCAAACCATTACTGCAGTGGTTATAAGTCGACCTCACATAGGTCGACTTTAATTTCTAGTGTAGACGGCCTGAGACACACCAACATGGCTCCAAGTATCCTTGATGTAACTTGATCCAAAAAGGACTGAAGCAACATTAAAGTACTTGTAGAATGCCATTTTTAACATGCATGATTAGAATGAAATATTTAAAAGCAATATTAACTAGGTCTGGTCAAAAATTTTCCATCATAATTACTTTTTAATGACAAATCAGGTTTTGATTAAACATCATTATTTTGGCAAAAAGTATTTTCCTTTGAAAATTTTGATTTTTTTTTCCCCATCAAAAACCCACCCAAAATATTTTCGGTAAAATTCAGAATATTTCAATGCTGATATGATTCCTTATGGGGTTTGTAATATGGGTGCCTTGCGTACTCATTCTCCTCAGAGCTAAACCATGCAGCCAGACTTCATCTCCCATGTTGCACTCTGGCCATGGGGCTCCCCTTGTAGCATGCCTTCCATCACCAAGACAGGAAACTATGGTTCATTATAGGAGATATAGTCTGGCCCAGGAGCCTTTCCTTGCAGGAGAATGAGATCACGAAGCACCCAGAATACAACTCCCATGGGTCACTGTGGCAGGATTTCCAAATAGGAATAATTAAGTGCTCATCCAAAATATTATTTGTTTTTGCCGAAAAGTCAACTTTCACAGGAAAATCCCCTGCTTTCTAACCAGCTGCACTATTCAGACCTACACATTTCTTGTTTTCCACTGAAGCAAAGAGTTTTGTGACATTTAATGGCAATCTTTTAGGAAGCAGTAACTCTCATTAATTGTAAGAGAAAGTTTTTGCATTGTTCTTTATAAGTGGAGTTGAGAACAAAAGCAGAGGAGAGTGGGTTCCCCAGTGCTTTCTTAGTGGCCTTTCTTAGTGCTGTGTGCAATTACCTTATTCTATGGACCGCTAATAGTGCATGTACATAGGATTTTACGATATATTTGTCTACTAGGCTTTAATTTATGTCTGGCTCTGTAATTCTGCACCTGCTTCTAACTTTCTCATCTAATGACATTTTAACATGAGAGTTATTTTCCCATTAATCAGCTCTTACAATAGTAAATGACCCTTATACTCCACATGCTACTTGAGGGAGACAATGTTTACAGCCCTTTGGTAGCTGTCTTCTTTGCTTTCTGCTGACAAGTTCAGATCTAATTCCAAAGCTATTTTCTAGCTAAACAGGTGCAGCAAGTGCACTGTATTAATTTAAATTCTAATGAAGGTGAATGACATTAAAACCATTTGGTCTGAAAATCAGCAAAGGGCACCAGTATTATGACTTCTCTCCATCTGCTTGGGAATCAATAGTTTAGTGTGAGGAAATTCAGAAGGGGAGGGGGGGTGTTTTAACATTTCTAACCTGACGGGCCAAGCTCTGCTCTCAGTTTTAGCTCCGGCTTCATGGACTACATGGACTCCATTGGAATTGTGGTGGTGAAATCAGAATAGGATTTGCTCCATTAACTCCAATTTTAGTTTCCTGTTTATCTGCCGTCTTAGCTATGTTGCTGGATATGAATTTCCTCAGGGGAAAGTCATGTACAGTGTGATAGAGATTAAACCTAAGGGATTTTATTAGATATTTAATATCTCTATAGAAATTTCTTTAATAAACATATAGATTTCAACAGAGAATTCTGTCCATACTATAGAGGTATTAAGATATTGTATTGAATTCAACAGCACTGGTATAATTTTCTATTAAAAACCATAGGTTGGTTTTAAAATGTATTAAGGTTATAATTTTCTGTTAAATTCCATAGTATAGTCCTACACTATAGACTGGGAAAAAATTAGTGTGCTTTGCTCAGTCTGTTCCGTGGTTACCCTCCTGGCTCTGAAAAGGTTAATGTGGGCTTGAGAGGTCAGTTACACTACCTGGCTGAACCTGGAGGGTGGGCCAGGCTTAATTAAAGATGAAATCCAGGTGGGGAAGGAGCTGTGTGTTGACTATTGAAAAGGGAAGCGCAGATTAGAAGAGGGATTATATATTGCATGCAGTGCATTTCTTGCAACACCTATATGCGTACTATAGATAGTTTCTAGTGAAAGTCCAGCTACGCTGTGAATGAAATTACTGAATGTAACTGTCAGGGCCAATTGTAATGATGAAAGTACCAAACAAATATATGAGGATTGTTGGGATTTTGATAGGCGAATTATAGCATGCAATGTCAGAACTCCGCATGCCATTTGAGTTAAAGTGTGCATGAGAAAGCTGAAAGACAAGGAAAAGCTGTACAACATCAAAACTTTCTGTCATGGGAAAATTAGTTATCAATGCAAAGTCTCATGTTCAAACATGGCTTGAGATTGATTTTATAAACGTAAGGGTACCAAAGAGACAGTAGGTATTAAAATTGAAGTGTAGCAGTATACAGATGAAAAGTGGACACAGTTGTGTCAAATATATACAGAGGGGTCCTCCAAGCCCCCCACCCACCCACCCCAGAGAGTGGGGCAGCATATTGTATACTGGAATTTGGAATTAGTACATCTAAAGGATTATTCCATTTTGTAGCTGTCATGACAGCCAAACTAGCAGCAATTATGTTAGCAGTAAATTGGATCTGGGATTAATGCCCAGCGGTGGCCGTTTTTTCAGATTCAGTCTCTGGCCTTATGGAGTTACAAAAGGGTGTCTCAGTACATAAGTGATTTAATCAATTAAATTATAATTCTAAGAAAGTTTGTGCAGATGGGGACACCTGTAGGTGTACCTTGGATATTGCACATATTGCAGGGGTGGCCAACCTGAGCCTGAGAAGGAGCCAGAATTCACCAATATACATTGCCAAAGAGCCACAGTAATACATCAGCAGCCCCCGCCATCGCCAGCACCTCCTCATCCCTCCCCATGCTTCCTGCCTGCTGCGATCAGCTGTTTCGCAGTGTACAAGAGACTCTAGGATGGAGGGGGAAGGAGCAAGGGTGCAGCAGACTCAGGGGAGGAGGCAGGAAGGGAAAGGGGCCTTGGGGCAAGGGTTGGAGTGGGGACAGGGCCTGGGGATGAGCAGTGGAAAGTTGGCACCTGTAGCTCCAGCCCCGGAGTCAGCACCTATGCAAGGAGCCACATATTAACTTCTGAAGAGCTGCATGTGGCTCCAGAGCCACAGGTGGCTACCCTTGCGATATCAGGATAACAGAGAATGAAATGATGGACAAAACAGCTAAAAGGGCTGTAAGAAATGGAAATATTGGGATTGAAATACCCTTGTGTAAACAGGAATGCAAAAGCCTATTACACAAAAGTTTAAAAGAGGAACAGCCACCAAAAAAAAAAAAAGATTAATGAAAAAGAGGAAGAGTTTTTTAACTGTGCCCTAGAGTTGAGGATAATGAAATACTTCAGGACCTGGATAGGAAAAATGAAGTGTTTTTGACTTACACAAAAATCATTTTTGAGTAACCAGACATAGCAGTGGACTATGTGAGCTCTCTAAGGTGGAAGAAACAATTGAACACCTTTTATGGGTATGCAAGGACTTTGATAAAGAAAGGGAAAAGCTTTCTGACAAATTTAAATGCCTTAAGGGAACAAAAGTTACATTATGTGATTGAGTAAAAATATTGGCAAAATGGGTTCGCATTAGACAGGTGTTGTTACATTACCTGAAGAGCACAGGGCAGAGTGAGAGTATATAAACTGCTAAGTATTTATAGCCTCTACTAACTATTATTCCTAAACTATTCAGTCAAGTCTGCTTCCCCATTAAAACAAAATGAAAAGAAAGAAGGGGGCTGCATAGAAAAACAGTGGAATTGCCTTCTGGCACTAGAAGGATTGGCAAGGTCAAGGAAGAAGCCCAGGGGGAAGGTAAGTCCTGGGATCCTATCCTGAGTGGTGAAGTTTGGTAGGCAGCCAGGAGATGCAGAGCTCACCCACCAGGAGCAGCCAAGTTGATACTAGGGCATGATCTGGACTTCCAGAGAGAGAGCCCTGGAGGATATTTAAATGAGGAACAGAGAAGGACAAAGTCAAGCCTGAAGAGGGAAAATGGGGGATTACATCTGGGATTTTCTTGAGGGATATCAGGGGAGATTCCTGTGAGTCCTGGCTCTGAAAGGAGGAGGAACATAGAGAGGCTGTGGGAGCGGTCTGTTGACAGATTATGGTAGGAAGAAGTTCAGGCAGGCAGCAGTACGGAGTCTGAAAGAGCAAACCTTGGCTGCTCGTTAGGGAGTCCTTGAAATGGAATCCAGTGTAGTTGATGGTCCTAAGTTCCCCAGCCACTGAAGAAGGTGGTGGTGAGGCACCTGAGAAGATAAGGACAACAAAGAACCTGAGTGAAGGGTCCGAGGACCCAGGGGGAACCAAAGATCTTTTGTAAGGACATTGGACTGTTGTTTGTTGGACGTTGTTACTCTGGAAGGAGTGAGATAAAATGTGACCTGGCTGGACAGCCAAGTCACAAGAAATGATGGACCACCATGCACATGGAGCAACAGGGAATGCAAGGGGAAGAGAGCCAGTTGTGCCAGCCAGCGATGATAAGATGCTGTATCAGTGAGTCCACTCTTCTACACCTTCACAATACAACTGTAGGGCTGTAGCATCAGCATACATGCAAATCAGTTAGGCTTGGTAGAATTCAGTTTTTATTTTTATAATTTTGATGGCTATCAATGTTTATTTGTAAGTATTTTTTAAAAAAATATTATCAATTTAAATTTTCAGTGTGGAAAATTATGGGGCAGTCAGAAATGGGGTGGTTTGACAATAATTTAACGACCGTAGATGTAGAGATTCAAAAAACTAAAATTTTAAAACACAAATTTGTCAACATCACATCAAAATCTGTAAAGTAAATATCTAAAATCAAACACTAAAAAATTCTCAGGCAGTATAAGAAAAATACTGCTTATCTGTAAATCTCAATTATTATTCATGGAAATATTTTTCTCGATTTATATGTGAATAGTGAACTCAGCGTTTACTGACAATAACAGATAAAAATCAAATCCTTCCAAGCCAGTAAATAGAATGGAGCTATGTCCTAGCAAAAAGCACAATCAAGAAGCTCAGTCCCAACCAATCACAATGAGAAGAACAATTCGTTTAGTCTTGAATTTTTCCTTCCCTGTAGAATATTTTAGTTCACTCTACATATACTTTCAAGCTTACGGATCCATATAAATATTCTTCTCCTAGGAAAAAGAGGGCAAAGGGAAGAATTGTCTGCAATCTCTCAGCCAGAACACGGGATCTCCTAATTTTCCAATACATTTAACTTTGACTCTGAGTCCCACATAATACTCAACGTTCTTCTGGGTGAAGAGTTAATGCTGCTCTTTAATTAGCTAGAAGGATAGATCCTGGATGATAGGAGATGCTCACTCCTACCCAGGAGCTGAGAGCGACACCTGCAAAATGCTCCATCCCATGCTGACTGTGCATAAAGACCAATGTCCAGTCCTACAAAGATTTAAGCACAAGCTTAATTTTAAACTGTAGGTCCCATTGAGACCCATATGCTGCTCATGGGCTTAAAGTTAATCACATGTATACATCTTTGTAACAGCAGAGCCAAGACTGAACTTTGAACACAGATCTGGCTAGTAAAATAATCATAGATTTGTTTAATGTTCCCCAGAAGGGAACATTAGATCATCCACTTCAACCTTCTATATAACATAGGTGACATAATTGCATCTAGTTACCCCTGTACTGAGGCCAGTAAATGGTGCCCCATAAGTAAAGCATCTTCCAGAATGTCATCCAATCCCATCACTTCTCTTTTAGTTTGAGGTTGATCAACTAATGGAACACAGTTAAAAAAAAATTGTGCCTTGTTTTTAATTTGAATGTTTTTGGCTTTAACTTCCAGCCATTGTTTCTTGTTTTGTTTTACTCCTCTAGGTTAAAGAGACCTTTAGGGGCCTGGTATTTGCTCCCCTAGAACACAGGAACTGCCATTTTGAATCAGACCAGTGGATCCATACAGTGTGGTCTCCAATCTCCAACAGCGGCTGCTACCAGAATCTCTTTATAAAAAGTACTTATGGCCTCCATGACCACGGTATCTGAACACCTCACAATCTTTAATGTGTTTATTCTTACACCTGCCCCTGGGAATGAGGGAAGTACTACAATCTCTATTTTCTGTGCCAAATATAACGCTTGTGCAGATTCCTTCCTATCTTGCCCACTTGTCTTTCCCATGCAGACAGAGGAAATAATGGCCCCACAAAGGCTCCTCTCCATCCCATGCAACTAACACCAGTATAGGTAGCTGGTGCAGGGCAGTAAGGGGAAGACTTTTGTTCCCATGAGTCGATGCATGGGGCTACACTTTCACTCTTAGAGAACAACAATCTGAATGGCATATACTCAGTGGTGCTGAAAGACTTATTGGAATAATGGTTTAGATATGAGCAGCTATTGTGGGTAGGCTACAAAAAAGATGGCTAAAGTAGTATGTGGATGTATATGCAGAAATATCCTATTTTCTACAGCACTGGTGAGTTGGCAGTCTCTCTCTGTATAGCACAGGTAAGACTCTCAGCTGTGCTACTGCACAGAGTACTAGAAAGTTTTCAAGAAATGAGAAGCTGTTCAGAGTAGAGCAACAAGCTTGATTAAGTTTCAGAGTAGCAGCTGTGTTACTCTGTATCCTCAGAAAGAACAGGAGTACTTGTGGCACCTTAGAGACTAACAAATTTATTTGAGCATAAGCTTTCATGGGCTAAAACCCATTTCATCGGATGCATGCAGTGGAAAATACAGTAGGAAAAAATATATATATATATATATATTAAAAAAAAAAATTCTCCTCTCACCCCTATGGGTGGTATGTGTCTTCCTCAACCTCGGGTCCTCTACCAGAGGCCTGGGAGTTTGAGGGTTCTGCGCAGTATCTTAGCTGTTCCTAGCACTGC